>NC_136802.1:9766537-9861884 GCF_951216825.1 Electrona antarctica | reverse complement strand
ATGTGAATATTATACACTACATTTATTTGAAAACCTTAGTTACTAATTACTTTGTAGATTTTGATTATGAAAAACAACACACACTATAAACACTTCAGGTTTATATACATTTCGGCCATTTGAAAAAATTAAAAGCAGATCTATAAGTTCACACCGTGTCGCATTGTGACACATTGTGAGCTTGTATATCTGTTTTTTTCAAAAGAGTTTTGAGGGGCGCTAGCCCCTCCTATACCCAGCTTTGTATGTTTGTGTGACTTTGAACACAAATATTGGCTGATCACCCCATTATAGCGATGATTTGATTGGCAGAGCAAAGTACATATTGAAGATAAAAGTGAGGGCAGAAAAGTGAAGACGCAACAAAAGTGAATTTGTGATGATGAGTGTTTGTCATCTTCCATATAAACTATATAAAAGAGATGGAAGGACAGAAATGTGCTACTGTAGTAGGAGGTAACATATTCTAGGTCACAGTATATCCTGAGTCTGACTGAGTTGTTAAATGCAAATCAGAGAGAAAATATAGCCCTGGGTCAATTCACAGCACTTTTCTCTGAGTCACCATCCACTCACTGTAGAGGGAACATAATGTTTGTCCTTACAACTCCATTATGTCTTTTTCATGCTATTATGATGCAGACTAAAACACACTGTAAGTGTGTTAGGTGTGTGTTGTCAGTGACGTACAGTTTAATGCCAGCGACCGCTCCCCCCCATCGGAAACAAAACAAGGAAAGACAACTTTACATCATTGCTTGTCTTGCACTCTTATCATCGGCCTCACAATGGGCTTTAAAAGAAGATTTATAGTTTTAGCTTCCCGACTCCCCAAGAGCACTCTGGGGATTTGACGGAGGGAGCTGACAAACGGCGAACCCAAAAACTTCAGCGATTGTCCCAGGAAGCGACGGGGGTGAGCAGCGGTGAGCAGGGAGAGTGACGGGGAGCCCTATTAGACGATACGACAGGTTTTCAGATTTTTATTAGAAGGATAGCCCCTTGTCGCACACACGTCTCACACACACAGTAGCCTACGGGTCTCCTCGGATCCACTCGGGTATAGAGGGTATGCGCATGCATAAAGTGAATTGCAGATCGAGTGACAAAGTGAATTTAATGTTGTTTAAAGTCATTTAATGCAATCAAATGGGACTTTTCTGTGTGGATGTATGGGCTGTCAAGGCCAGAACGTAGTTTTTTGCCACTTAGTAGGCATTCCCGCATAACTTCCGGGTATGATGATGAATGATGTCATGCGCATACCCTCTATTACACATAATGATCGACAGACCCGAGTTCCGAGGGGGGGATACGTCCGATTACGACCCTGCCCGAGTGATTATGATAAAACACGGCTCCGACCCGTGCAGGTCTCGGGTCCACTCGGGTAATAAAAAAATTATATATACCTACCACGCATACCGTATATATATACGTCCAGCCGACCACAATACTTGCGCAAGTAAATACATACACACATCTCTTCCACCCACCCCAGTGACCCCACCAACCACCACATCATACACACATCTCTTCCACCCACCCCAGTGACCCCACCAACCACCACATCATACACACATCTCTTCCACCCACCCCAGTGACCCCACCAACCACCACATCATACACACACCTCTTCCACCCGCCCCAGTGACCCCACCAACCACCACATCATACACACATCTCCTCCACCCACCCCAGTGACCCCACCAACCACCACATCATAACAAGGGAGAAAGAACGGCACAGAGTAAACACACCAGTGCCATTACTGGAACTTGTCAGATTAGAAGCATACAGGTTGAGTCAAGATGTGAATATAAGGAAGTCCTGAAGCTTACTGAATGACAGGCGCTCTGAATCGCACATTTATATAGGCACACACACACACACACACACACACACACACACACACACACACACACACACACACACACACACACACACACACACACACACACACACACACACACACACACACACACACACACACACACACACACAATGTAATTGTGTGTGTGTGTGGGAGTTGCTAAATTGAGGTGTAGTTTAGTAAAACCGTACAGTAATATTACTTGAGACGCTACGACGCTTGACGTCTCGAAACCCCCCGCATTCCAACCTGACGGGGGACGGGGTGAAAGCATGGGATCCAGTAGGCCTATAGTATTACCACAGGAATGGTTTAATGCAGGGGAAGGAGACCAGTTACCATGTTGATAATTAAGCCCGCTGTTCGGGGGTGGCGAGCGCGTGCCCCCGACCGACCCCTGCCTGACTCCGTGCCATCTGTCTGGGCGAACAGGCTGTCGAGTCGGGGGAAGAAGTGACACTCACGGCGTTGTTTGTCAGGAAACAATGAGCTCTAAATCCCCGAAATCCGTGATCGTCATTTCCGTTCACAAGAATATATTTTAAATGGGCCAGTGGACCCCCCGCCTTTCCCAGGTTTAAATGGGTTAGATCCCCCCCACCCCCTCCACCTCCTAAAAACAGCTTATGAAGGTGCGTGGTTGGTTGTAGTGTGTCTAAAATGCCATCCAAGACAGGAAGGAAATGTCAGTGGAAGAACAGAACAGAAGCACCTGTACTACTGTTACCTCGGCCTTGTCTCTCTGACACACTTCCCACTGTATATGATTTATTTATCGACTGTCCTCCCAGCGGTTCCTGGAAGCACGCCACGACCATGCAGAGAACAACCACACATGAGTTCAACAATGTGTACTGACGTCACGACTGAGCTATAGCTGTGACTCCCCACAGAGGATGCATGCATGCAGGGGGGAGGCTGTAGCCCCACTGCATGTCCCCACAGAGGACGCATGCATGCAGGGGGGAGGCTGTAGCCCCACTGCATGTCCCCACAGAGGACGCATGCATGCAGGGGGGAGGCTGTAGCCCCACTGCATGTCCCCACAGAGGACGCATGCATGCAGGGGGGAGGCTGTAGCCCCACTGCATGTCCCCACAGAGGACGCATGCATGCAGGGGGGAGGCTGTAGTCCCACTGCATGTCCCCACAGCCCTGCTGCACTTCACAGTAGAGCTGCTTCCACTGCTGCATAGTAGCAGATGTTGAGTTTCACAGGCGCAGGTTTCTGAAACAAGCTGACTTAGTTGCTATATAAATGTCTGAGTGTGCCAGAACAGCAAGAGCCTGTGCTATGTGCACACACACTGCACACACACACACACGCACGCGCACACGCGCACACGCGCACACACGCACACACGCACGCACGCACACACACACACACACACACACGTCTTCCGATGATTAGGCAGGTTCTGCTCTAGAAACACAATTTTGTGATTTGTTCCCACACAGTAACGCTCACATCTCCCCACCTTGTTCCATTAGGAGGAGGTGATGAAACAGGTAGAAAGACGTGTCGTATGCTCTATTAACATGCCACATGCCATGTTCCTGCCTGCCACTCATTTACGAACGGGGTATCCAAACAAACAGTGCGTAGGACGCCTGCATGCCTTAATGTCTGAGGGTGCTATAGTGACTAGCTGGCGCCTTCATTAACTGTGTAGATATGGCAACAACATCAAAGAAACCTTCCATGGACTCTGGGATATCAGTCCAGGGGTTGCGTTGCATTCTGTTTCCCTGAGGGACAAATGGCCACTATATGACTCACAACAACGTGACTCACAACAACAAAGCGACCATAACAATATTGCTTGTAAAGAAAGATTAAATTTTTTTCCAGGTGACAAGCGTCATGCAGCACATGCTACTGCACTCCATCATCCTCAAACATCGGCGATAATTCTGAACACAAAGAACTGTGTGCATATATCGATAGTAATCGGTTCTTGCCATCAGCGTGCTTCGCTGCTGCCAAGTATCCGGATTCTATAGCTTTAACTCTCCTGTGTTCCTGGGGGCCAGCTCAATCAAATGAACAAAACCCATGTGCCAAAAGCTGAATTCATTCATTGTGCCTTCATTTGAACCGATTGAATCAATAATTGAATTGATTAGTCTCCGGTTACCGTGTACTTGCCTACGTCTGCCTTTAAGGGTTTGTACTGTAGTTTCTACAGAAAGACATTTGATTTTGAAAAGGACACACACACACACACACACACACACACACACACACACACACACACACACACACACACACACACACACACACACACACACACACACACACACACACACACACACACACACACACACACACACACACACACACACACACACACACACACACACACTCCTCTATTATATAGCTCTAAACCTTTTCCCTCCCAGCAGCTCCTGGGTCTAAAAATAGAAATGAGGGAAGAGGGTGAGAGGAACAGAGAGGGTAGAAATGGAGTAACATTTCATGTTAGCACATTTTTGTGATGATATTATTTCCAATTACGGTTGAGTGACGCGCAGTGTGTTAAACCATTCTGGGCGGGAACCCCTTTTGGTGTTTTCACTATGTTATGCTTTAGCTGTTGAAAAATAGCAGATCTACAAGCTATGAACTTGTAGGTCTGCTATTTTTAAAAAATCGTGAAAATGTGCCTCAAATCTATGAATATATATTATTACAGAGTGAACATTTTAACTCAAATCTTTGCTTCTGGGGAGGTCCCTGGAACAACATATTTTCAGATGGGGGGGGGCGGAGGAATATTACATCAAATCTTTGGGGTCCTTGACATGAAATGTCAAGGATGGCTGTGTCAAGGCGGCTGTGTCAAATGCCAAGGTGGCTGTGGCTCAGGAGGTAGAGCAGGTCGTCCAATGATCCATGGGTCAGCGGTTCGAAATACATGTCGAAGTGTCCTTGGGCAAGACACTGAACCCCACATTGCTCCCGATGTGCTAGTTGGTGCCTTGCATGGCTTCCGCCACAATCGGTGTATGAATGGGTGAATGTAATGCACAATCTATGTAAAGCGCCTTGGATAAAGGCGCTATATAAATGCACCATTTACCATTTAACAAATATTGAGCACCACTGATATAGAAACATACCGAGGTATTTCAGAAAACATAAAGACATATTTTAAATTTCGACGTCAGGCCTAAATGTGTTAAACCGCGTGAGAGGTGGTGGCGTCACTCACTTACAAGCTGGCAAGAGTTAATGAGCGGATGGATGTAAGGCAAGATCACTCCCTTGGCAATCATGGCCCCAAGACGTCTGTAATCGTGACACAAAGACTGCAAATATAAAAGCTGCGACATCTCGCAAAGGTCGATCGACTGAGACTGCGTCATTATCTTGTCTTTATCACAGAGCCCTTTAAGAGCTTAACCCATTTTGGTCTGAGGTCGATTACAAAAAAGGCCTCTGAATTCTAACAGTTTTCTGAAAAACCTATGTTTCTGTCAGTGGTGCTCAACCTTTTTCATGTCAAGGACCTCCAGAATTTTCTGTATTTGGCCACTGACCCCCATCTCAAAATATGTTGTTCCAGGGACCCCCCAGAAGCAAAGATTTTAGTTAATGTTCGCTCTGAAAGAATAATATATTCAAAGATTTGCTCCACATTTTTCAAAAATAGCAGATCTACAAGCTCGTAGTGCGGCACTCGGTGCCGCGCTATGAGCTTGTAGATCTGCTATTTTTCAATAGCTAAAGTATAACATAATGCTTGAAACACCAAAAGGGGTTCCCGTTCTGAATGTGTTAAAGGACCACTTCACCACTTTTCAACCTATCTTCAAATAATTGGTCGTCACTAATGATCATGATAAAATAACACATTGTTTTTCATTGTGTCTCATAGGAGAGCTGTGGGCTGTTCAGAAACCCGTCCACCACCAGTGACATCATCGATGGGGAATCCAAGCTAATAGAAACTGCAGGCTTTTCTATTCCTGAAAAGTTGCAATGCAATAATGGAAGCCATCGTTCTCACGATGGTAAAAATCTAAATGTCGGTATATAGGCCTAGATAGAGAGGATAGAATATAAGTCCAGAGCAATAGTGACCACCACCACCAGCAGGACCTCACTGTTCTCACAAGCCAATGTGGTTAGGCTGAGTATACACACCCTGACACCCATGCACCCATCGGCCCCGCCCTGCCCGTCCGTCCCCAAACCCCCCCCCCCCCCCCCCTCAACGTCTCCTCTCACCGCCGCCCCCCGCAGCGGCTGAGGCTAGCGTCGGTGGTGTGAGGCGCTCTGCCCGTCATCCCCCCCTGATGGATGGCGGACATTATGGCTCATGGGGACAGGTGCCACTGACGATTAACCCATTGATGCCTGGTGCAACCTATACGTTGTTCTACCCTTGATGCCGGCGCTCTCTCTGTGTCTCATCAGCTATTGTTATAATTTAGCTATTGAAAAATAGCAGATCTACAAGCTCATAGCTTGTAGGTCTGCTATTTTTGAAAAAACATAACTATTTAAAAAAATAATGAATCAAAATTTGAAGGTTTTCAGAAATCTTAGGTCAGGCCCTAGAAGGCGTTCCCAGATTCAGCCTCAGGTATCAATGGGTTAAAGGCCCCAGCCACTGGCTCGGAAAGAATGGGAAGTGGAAAGTGGCAAGGCGAGTGTGGGGAGGCGGTGTATACGTTGGGCGAGAAGGGAAACTGTTGCTGCAGAACCGCGATGGAGGTGTGTGTTTGTGTGTGTGTGTGTGTGAGTGTGTGCGCGTGCATGCACATATGTGTGCGTGTGTTTGAATAGGGGGGCCCAGAAACGAGCAGAGTTGTGGTGTGTGTGTGTGTGTGTGGGGGGGGGGGGGGGTTACTGACGCAGAGACAGATGGCGAGCATGCACGGCTGTGCGTCGGGACTCTCAGATTTCTGTAGCAACGCTGTATAATCCTCAGTGTCGAGTAGTGCTGAAACGCTAACGGACGCTCTGCTACAAGCAAAACCCCCGGTGTTGCACGCGGTTTGGTTCCTCCGCTATATAGGAGTGCCTTGTCACTTTGTTTCACAGCGCCTGCTATCTTTCCCCATGCCCTCCTCTTTTCCCAGAGCATGCCTAGATGCCTATACAATTATAAGTTCTTGTCGCCCTCTCTTCTCTTCTCTCCCCTCACACCATGACAGACACCGCCCCTCACCTGTTCGTTTTATTTATTATTTTTCCCTCTGCCTGTCTGAGCACTATGCCAGGGACCTGCAGCTCCATGCAGCAGCCGTCTGCTGGGGCTCCTTCCTCTCTGTTTCCCGAGCTGTGTTGATGACATTTTGTTTCCTAACCCTGTCAGGTAAGGCTTGGGGGGCACAGATGCCCCCGTTATACCTCAGGGGAGGGGGGGAAGGACCTGTGGAGCATGCCTGTTATACCCACCTGTCTGTTGTCTGCTCCTCTCGTGTGCCTGCCCTGTCACTGTCACCGTACACCGGGTTGCAGTACAGTAACCAGCCTTATAACCCATTTTGGGCGGGAACCCCTTTTGGTGTTAGCATTATGTTTTGCTTTAGCTATTGAAAAATAGCAGATCTACAAGCTCATAGCGCGCCACCGAGTGGCGCGCTACGAGCTTGTAGGTCTGCTATTTTTGAAAAATCGAAGAACGACTGACATAGAAACATATAGATTTTTCAGAAAACTGTCAGGATTCTGAAGACATTTTTAGAATCTGATCTCAGGTCAAAATGGGATAATTGGTCCCCCGACTGCCAGGGATCATTTCAAGCAGCGATGCACCACCCGCCTGCCCTTCCCCGTGCCCATTAGGGCCAACCTGTGCCACATGACATCAACCACCCACTCCCTCCTCAACCACAAGCCAATCACGCTTGTGTCGTGTATACTGTATCTTATGTATTCTCTCTGTATTATAGTATTGACATTTGCGCAACTTTTTTTGTAAAGTGCTGCATTATAGGGTGTCCCGAACGGAGCACCTGATCGGAAATCGGGGCCGATCACGTAATTTCCGAATGATATTAGACTGGATATTGCCTCTGATTTGGGATATTGTACTCTTGTGATATGGCATAAGTGTTATATATATGTGACTACATTTTACTGAGGGACTGCCATTGGATTTCATTGTATTTTCGTCTTTTCATGTCATATGAAAGCAGGGAATCATAGCTTCAAATTGACATATTGGTTGTTCAGTTTGACCCACCAGTTTTGGAGATATGGCTTATAGAGTGATGTCTTGCAGAAAAAAGCGAGTTGAGAAAAAAGGCTTGAAAGGTTCACTGCTGTGGTCTCTAACATCACACCTAGCTTCATGTTTAAGCATTTATTTCATATTTAAATGTTGATTTCAGCTCTGACACTTATTTCAGACATGCTCTAGTATGTGAAGAGTCTGCCTGGGCTATTAACTCATTAAAAAAATGCATTCTTGCAGGGTGACTCCTGTGAAGCAGGTTGAGTTTGCATGTTGGTGAAAAGGAACTGTCACCGACTGCACAAAATGATCACCTTGACTTGGAATTGGGTTGAAGTGTCAATGGGCTCGACCCCCCGCCCCTGTACGCCCACCTCACCAAGGTTGCCATTCGCACGTATAGCCATTACCTCATACATCATGCATCCATTTGGTTTCCATCTCCCCATCATGGTGAAAAGACAAGGACCTTGGAGATTTATGTGATGATAATATGGTAGCACTCTGTATGTCAGCGCCAGCTTGCCGCTTTCATGTTGCCTCCACAACACGTGACCGGGTCATCACGACGCATGATAACAATCGGCAACGAGTGAAATGAAGACGCGAAAGAGAAATTAAATGACTTCATGTTCGCCGTGAGTCACTGTCATTATTGCCACTGATCATGGAGAGAGGGGTAAGTGGTTTGGTTACCACGATATGAGAGAGAGAGAGAGAGAGAGAGAGGGAGAGAGAGCGAGAGAGAGAGAGAGAGAGAGAGAGAGAGAATCCTGAAATGAAATATGTGGTTGCCGTATGTTGACTGTACAGGCCACTCAACAGTGAATTAACCCATTTTGGGCGGGAACATTATGTTATAATTTAGCTATTCAAAAATAGCAGATATACAAGCTCGTAGCGCGCCACCGAGTGGCGCGCTACGAGCTTGTAGGTCTGCTATTTTTGAAAAATCATGAAAATGTGGCGCAAATCCTGACAGAAAACTGTCAGGATTTAGAAGACATCGTATAAATTTCGACGTCAGGCCTAAATGGGTTAAATCTCCACGGGACAGCGACTAAATACAAATAATAATAAAGAGTCCCGCATGGCTGAGAGAACGGAGCCATGATGCCTTTCCCCATCAGTGCCATGCAGGTGAAATTAACTGCCCTCAGCAGAGACCACGCACTGTCTCTGGCTCCGCAATGCCAGTGATTATCTGGAAATTGCCATGACATTATAGCTATAATTTGCTTTATATAATGACCGACCGGGGGGTGAGTGAGTTCTCCCGTGATTGTCATGTTACCAGAAATTGCATTCGGAGAAAATAAATGAATATATAAATGAAAAAACAAACAAAAAACAAGACGTTATCGAAAGACAAGCGGGAGCAGCTTTTGTCAAACACACCCATATGCACTCACCCACTTCTGCTGTGGCACTTCTTATATGTTTATTTGGCATTCGATCACAGCATGATCAAAGATTTAAAAATAGCTATAATGTCATTAAAACACGGAAATGTTTCGCTGATTACAATAATAAAGTGTCAATCTCAATATGTCAAATGTTCAGAATCTAATTTAGCAACATTCTAGATACAAATCAAATAACCTAACAACAAATCTAGGGAACACATTCGGTACGACCACCACCACCACCTCCTCCGAGGGGAATAGTATGAGAGTGATGACACTATAGCGTCGACTCCCATTGTAACAATGGACTGCGGAAGTGCTCATTCTATCTCAATGGGATAGTTCCAATGTTTGGAACTATAGCACCCCGCTTTGCGGCGAGATCAAAGCGTGGCCCCACTCTCTTACAATTCCACTCAGCACCTCCTAACAGGAACTCAGTGCGACTTACATCATGTTTATGGGACTGGTCTGCTGGAATACCAGACGAGTCGCCCCTTCACCAACTCGCCCCGGGCGTACAGCCAGCTGGACCTGCTCAGCCTGGTATTCCTAAAGTAACTATAGTAAATTATGCTTAAACGGTTAAACCTAACCTTATTCCTAACCTTAACCTCAGTAAAACGGTGCCAAAACCTAACGAACCCTATATCTAAACGTAACCCCAGTTAAACTATGCCTAGCGCTAAACATATTTCTAACCTTATTCTCAGTAAAACAAAATAAAGAATACAAGAACCGCAGCACCGCGCGGTCGGCGTGAGGTCGGCGGAAAAAAATGGAGGGGCGAGATGGTTTAGATGGTTTAGATGGTTTAGGGGCGACCGTACCTGATACCGACTGCTGTTAGCAGGAAGCACAATCTGTCTTGAGAGATTATACCTATAAAACAAAATATATAAAATATAAAATCCACTATATTTATACACCAGTTTCGTCACCGCTAAACCCCTTATCCCTAAACTTCTTTGCCTTTTTTACTATTTTGAAAAACATTTTTGAATAGTTCAACTAGCCAAGCTACATTGACACGTTGTGAGCTTGTAGACTGGCCATTTTAACTATTCAAACATGTTTTGCAAAATACAAAAAAAAAAAAGGCAAAGAAGTTTAGGGATAAGGGGTTTAGCGGTGACGAAAATGGAGCCCATAATGTGGGATTGGTGATTTGTATCTCTCAGTTCAGCAGTTAGCCTAGTAGCCAAAAAGTGAACCCGGACATGTTGAGTACACCAATGTTTTATGTTAGAAATGTTTAGTATGGGTCCCCAGCATGTAGAAACTGCCGGATGCTAACTTGCATATGTTGAGCAATTTTCATAATTGGCATATGTGACCATACCATTAACAACCTATAGAAGGCAAAATATTCAACATTTCATTATGCTTTATCTAGCATGTGACATGTCAAACTAGGGGGTTTTCATGATGCTGAATCCATTCCAAGCATTAGTTTTGCAACTAATGCACTCATTGGGCAAAAACGGCCAATGCCGTCATCACAAATTGATGATGTCAGCACATTTGGGCATGGCCGTTTTAAGCCCAATGAGTTTTCTTTTGCAAAACTAATGCTTGGAATGGATTCAGCATCATGAAAACCCCCTAGTTTGACATGTCACATGCTACATAAAGCATGATGAAATTTTGAATATTTTGCTTTCTATAGGTTGTAATTGGTATGGTCACATATTATGCCAATTATGAAAATTGCTCAACATATGCAAGCTAGCATCCGGCAGTTTCTACATTCTGGGGACCCATACTAAACATTTATAACATAAAACCTTGGTGTACTCAACATGTCCGGGTTCACAATGGGGCTCTATGGGCTGGCTACTAGACTAAGTGCCAGAGACATGTTTTCGTGTTGTCAGTCCGTCCGCCCGTCCGTCCGTCCGTCCGTCCGTCCGTCCGTCCGTCCGTCCGTCCGTCCGTCCGTCCCAACCTTGTGAAGGCGATATCTCAGTAATGCCTTGAGGGAAATTCATGACATTTGGCACAAACATCCACTTGAGCTCAAGGATGAACTGATTAGAAACACAGTGCGGCTGCTATAGTCATTAGTCAAAGGTCGAAGGCCATCCTCAGCGGGTGGAACATTGTTTGGCTCGTTGAATAAAGCACAGGGCGCCATTATACACTCTGTTTACTTCAAGCTTTTATGGTTATGTTAACCCATTTTGACATTTCTAAAAATGTCTTCTACATCCTGACAGTTTTCTGAAAAAGCTATGTTTCTATGTCAGTCGTTCTTCGACTTTTTCAAAAATAGCAGCCCTACAAGCTCATAGCGCCACTCGGTGGCGCGCTATGAGCTTGTAGATCTGCTATTTTTCAATAGCTAAAGCATAACATAATGCTAACACCAAAAGGGGTTCCCGCCCAAAATGGGTTAAAGGGCCACTTAATTCACCCCTTTTGCAACCAGATCTTATTTTAATGATGTTTGGGAGACAGGAAACACTTTCCTGGGGGTTTTTATGTGGGTAATAATTATGTGTTCTTAGATATTTTAGTATTTCAAAGTGCCAGTGATGTCATGGACACTGGTCTCACCTTCCCTTCCTGGACTACATGTCGTCTCAGTAAGACAGCTATAGGTCGTTGTAGTAATACAGCAGTGAGACCAGTGTCTGTGACATCACAGACACTTTGAAATACTAAAATATCTAAAAACACATTATATTACCCAGTTAGTTAGTTACTTTATTGACAAATGTATAAAACATTGGGTCCAAACAATAATAAAAATCCCATGAATCAAAAACTTTAAAAGGTACAATACATTAAAATATACAATACACAATAAAGAATCCCTTTACAACAGGAGCTTTCTATTGCTCCACTAGTGACAGGCAGGCATGTAGCATACGCAATGTCTCTCTGTTAGTGCCCACAAAGAGTGAGCTCAAATCAATACCCTCATGTCCATATTTCGCTCTGATATTTTGTGTGAGGGGACACACCAGTATGTGCTGTTCGTTTTGTATACCAGTCTCACATTGGCAAAACCGCTGTTCAGGTGGTATGCGGCTCCATCTTCCCATTTCCACACGCAGTCTATGAGCGGACAACCGAAACCGTGTAAAGGTTATCCTCAAATAGTCCTCAATGTAAGGTGTACTGCTGGTGCTGGTATAGAGTGGGTGAATAAATAGATCTGGATTGATGGCTTGGTATGTCTTATATCTTGTTCCCTCTTTGGATTGTAATTTATGAATCATGTCCCTTCGGTCACTCTCAATATGTTGTTTTTCCATTATCTCAGATAAATGAGAATACATGACTTGGTTCTCCTTCTCCAGCAATTGAAGGACATACCACAAGGGGTCATCAAGCATGCCATTTCGCTGCTGTATGTTGGTGAAAAACCTGGCTTGCTTTTCTCTCACCAAAGCTTGCACTGAAGGCAGTCCTGCTTCCAACAGGCAGGTTAAGTTAGGGGTAGTAACCCTTACCCCAAGTAGGGATTTCACTCCAGACATGTAGAGAGTTTCAACAGACTTTAAGGGGATTTTCAACCAAGCCTCACACCCATACAATATAGCTGATGAGAAAGCAGCCTCAAAAACCTTGCGTTTTACACAGAATGGAGCATCATAGTTGGTGGACAGGAAGATAATCAGTTTGTTTAGGTGCTTTGTCTTCTCCTTTACATGTAGGGCAAGTGAGTTTCGGGCATTTCCATCAGCAGTGAAGATGGCTCCAAGATATGTATAACTGTCACAATGCTTCACTGTAAGGGAAGCAAGCTGAATAGGTTGCCTGTCTTCATCAGATCCCGATATAGCCATAAACTTGGTTTTACTTTCATTAACAAGCATGCCATATTCATCACAATATTCCTCCAGATATTTCAGTTTTTCAGTCAGCCTTTCCCTTGATGTTGCCAGGATAACAGTGTCATCCATTAGCATTAAAACATGGAGCCATTTTAGGAAACCATCGTCCCCACATTGTTTCAACTTTCTGATGAGCATGTCGACAAACATTACAAACAGGAAGCAGGATGTAGGGGATCCTTGCCTCACTCCAGTGGATGCTGTTATTGTGGTGGATCCCAGGATACTTGTTGTCACACTGTACATTGACATCAGGGCCAAGATCATAGTAACTCCACACCCCAGGCTCTTTAATACTTTGAACAGTTTTCCTCTTGGCACCCTGTCATAGGCTTTGGAAAAGTCTATAAAGGCAACATACAGTTTCAGCTTCTTTCTGACACAATGTTCAATTATAAGCCTAAGTGTCACAATGTGCTCTATGCAGCTTCTTCTAGGTTGAGCTCCTGCCTGCTCTCGGAATGGCTTATACCAGCACATCAGTCTGTTATTAAGCACGTAGTCATATACTTTTGCTGCACTATTGATCACACTTATGCCCCGATAATTGTCACAATCAAGTCGGTTACCCTTCTTAAATAACATCATCAGTCTAGCAGGGGCCCAGTTCATTGGATAGCCAGTTAGAAATATGGAATTCATGAGTGTACATAGAAACGTGACCCATTCAACTGGCAGAAGCTTGAAAACACCTGGGCTTACACCATCAGGGCCCGCTCCTTTTCCTGCCTTTAGCTGGCGGTCAATTACATATTGAACTTCTGCCATAGTGATAGGGTCATCTGTAATTGGCATGTTGACATTATAGTCCTCCAGTTGCAGGTTTTCTCCCTCACCGACAGGAGGGTTCAGCAGCCTCTCCATATGCTCTTGGAATTCACTTTCAGAAGGCATCTCTTGTCGAGGGGATGTGGAAAACTCCCCCTTCCAATCTATAGCTTTCCATAGCATTTTTGCATCACCACACTCCAATATACGCTGCCACCGGGGTGGGAGTGCCTGCTGGTTTCTGGGCGGGTTGTGTGCCAGGGGGCTGACTAGTCTGCTCTGGGCAGCACAGTTATACAAAGATTCAGCAAACCACATAGCCATATCATCCGAATTCTGGCCAATGGTGATGACAGGTGTTTCCAGTGAACGTATATTAAGAGCAAACTGTTCTACATCAATATTTGTAAAGTGCACTGGTTTCATACATCGGGGTTTGTCAGGGTGAGCCTTAATAGAACTCACACACAAATCCTGAGCACGCTGTAATAAAATCTTTGCATTTATCATTTCTTCAGGGAATACAAGTTCCATAGATATAGGGGCATGGTCAGATGGCATTTCAATATTTTGGTTCACATCAAAACTCCTGACACACTTTATATAACGGGCAGTGATTAAACAGTAGTCTACTTCAGAAATCCAGTTCTGTCTTTTGCGGTAGGTTAGGGAACTAGGAAAGGAGTAAGACATGGTATGCAAGTTGTTCACAACCAACAGGTTATTATCTTTGCAAACTTGAATAATACTCTTTCCATTGTTGTTTACAGTTATATCAATAGGTTTATAGTACATGCCATTGTTATCTTCAAGCAGCTCTTTCACTTTTTCTCCACACCTAGTGTTCATATCACCCACCACCACATAGCCAAAAGTGTTATCCTGGGTTTTAGCCTGGATTTCAGAAAAGCTTGTATTAGAGAAATAAGGCGAGTCAGATGGTGGTATATAGGCCCCGCCAATCATTACACCAGGAACACTCTGAAGTTGGAACCAAATTTGCTCTTGAGCTGATGTATCAATTACAGTAATATCATTGTAAATGTCATGTTTAAACAGAGCAACAACACCTCCTCTCTGAGTATTCATGTTTTTGGCTACCACAGGTACAAATCCGGGGGCATGAGACACATTGGCTTTTTTAATTTCAGTTAGTATCACTATGTCATGTTCTCTCAGCCACTGCATCACATTTATGTTTTCCAGTTTGTTGCTCAGCCCATTGATATTCCATAAAAGCCCACATAAAAACCCCATGAAAGTGTTTCTTTTGTCTCCCAAACATCACCTTGGAGGCGCAAGACGGAGATCACCGTCAAGTTCAAGTGCACGGTCAGTTGCCTGAGACGGAGATTGATTAATCTCCGTCAAATTAGTGCTATGAAAACTGATCGCATCGCTTTACAGCCTAGAGGCGCTTGTTGCGCAATCTTCGGTGTTGCACAACAGTGACACGTCATCGAAAATGTTCCCTGCCTGTTTAGCTGACGACAACGAAAATCTTAAAACGTTCATAACTCGCGATCTAAATCATCCCGTCTAATTATGAAAAAAGATCCTGTGTTTGACGGCCCTCCGCTGTCCAGTCGCTATAAACGATGGGCACATTTTTATTAATGGATTAAATAGGCCCGAGCCCTCAAGGTGTTAAAATAAGATCTGGTTGCAAAAGGGGTGAAGTGGCCCTTTAAAGGGGACTGCCCATACTGTAAGTCACACATCCCGTTAGTCAGACCTACTGTACGTGGCCGGTTAGGACTCACCCCGTTGCTCCCAACATGCATGTGGCGGGTTACAACTAATCTGTGCTGCGGGTTAAAACCCCCCTGTGGCTCCTGACATGCATGTGGCGGGTTACAACTAATCTGTGCTGCATGTTAAGTCAGAATTGTGGGGATGTGCATATTCTCCCTTCTTTTTTTCCAAGGTTACTGAAACCTCATGTTGTCTGTCCCACTTTTCTGAGTATGATGATATATCAGGAACGCCTTGAGGGAATTCCACGATATTTGGCACAAAATGTCCACTTGGACTCAAGGATGAACTGATCAGAAATAGTTGGTCAAATGTGACCGTTTCTGACCGAGGCTAAGTCATTGATTTTTTTTTTAACATTTTCGTTTTTTCACGTCGAATGAAAGCAGGGAATCATAGCTTCAAATTGACATATTGGTTGTTCAGTTTGACCCACCAGTTTTTGGAGATATGGCTTAAATAGAGTAGTTGAGAAAACAGGCTTGAAAGGTTCACTTCTGTGGTCTACTACACCTTACACCTAGCTACATATTTACATGTACAGACATGCTCTAGTATGTGAAGAGTCTGCCTGTGCTATTAACTCATTTTGGATGAACAGCCACCATGTCTCTGTATCAAAAAGAGTCACAAATGGCATATAGTTCAGTGTGACTATGGCCTCACCAATCACGCTAATTACATTCATGCAAAGGTATTTTACATTTACTTACATTTGAAAAAACAAAACATAAATAACAAATAAAATATACATTAAACATTATAGTCATCATAGTTAACACATGAGACTAATTAAAAAGCATTAAGACAATCTAGTACAAGTACTAGATTCTGGACAGACGGGGACTCATGGTTGATATAAACGGGGACTGGTTGGTTTAAAATATAAATAGCAACTGGTTGGTGCATGGAGGCACAGGCACAGTATATAACTGCCATCCAGTGTTTCTAGTTAGTCTTTTCTTTTACAAAACCCAATACAATCTCTGTTGACCGAATGATTGTTTGTCCATGTGCTTCTGCATAATCCCTAACGCACACATTTCCTCTCCTCTCAAAGACTTCTATATGAGGGCTTTATCGTCGCTGAGGGATTAGCTCCTCTGAACTTCATGGGGTCCACTCGATGCTGCATGCGCTAAAACGTAGGCTACCACTGAACGATCCGCCAAGGCTGTCATGCTGCACATCCAAAAACACAGTGACTCAAGGGGCCATGTCTGTACACAAGCTTCTTGAGAATTCTATCAAGGGAGTTCTGCTTTATGACTACATACGATCTTTTAGACTTTCCAGACGTGCTTTGGCAAAGACTCAAACACGGCATGCAATGTGGAATTAAACACATGTGCCCTTCCTTTCCTGCAAGTTTCACAATCAGCGTCTGTCTGGCGCTAATCTTGCAAACCGTGCCGGACCGATCACCGCCAAACTTTGTGTGAATGCTGCCATTAGACACAGAAGTCGCTCCAACTCAATGGGGTTTTAAACTTGTTTTTACTTTAATTTTATAATGGATGTTGGTCAAATTGGACGGAATTTGGAGTAATGTGCCATACAGTAGGTACGTCATAGACAACCAACGTCATAGATGACTTATGTCACTGCAGGTCACAGCGGTGGCATAAGGGTTAGAGGAGCGCCCTTGTTGCAGAAAGGTTGCCGGTTCGATTCCCCAGACGGGCAGGTAAAATATGGGTGGGGAAGTGATTGTCTTCACTCACCCAACACCGCTGAAGTGCCCTTGAGCAAGGCACTGAACCCCCAACTGCTCCCCCTGGAGCTGCCAACAGTATAAGACTGTGGTTGTACTGGTCAGCTCCCAGGTTTTAATGTGTGTGTGCATGTGTGTCTGTCTGTGTGTTTCTATGTGCAGGGCGTTGCTGAAAATGAGCACCTGTGCTCAGCTACTTCCCTGGGTAAATAAAGAATAATAAAAAAATGAAAATAAAAATGTCACATGAAGTCTGAGATCCTCATTGGAGTCACGCCGTTTAGGCGGATCCCAGAGATCCACATAATAGACTAGTTTTGGAAAGATGCGTCTCCCAGCCAAACAAAAAATAAAAACTCATAGTTGCCCAGTCTCTACCTTTAAAAGTAAAGTATCCCAGCAGTGACAGTAATTATAATGAAAAGGGTGTTCCTTTCTTACACTATTATATAGTCCATGTCTGTCTGATAGGTTGTCATGTGGCTTCCTTCCTGCCTTCCTCTTGAAAGTGTCCCTTTATCAGCGGATCCTCACAGATGCTGCTCTGTGAGTCTGAGCCGCAGCCTCGCCGGCTTATCTCCGCTCTGCCGTTAACTCATTTTGAGCGGGAACCCCTTTTGGTGTTAGCATCATGTTATGCTTTAGCTATTGAAAAATAGCAGATCTACAAGCTCATAGCGCGCCACCGAGTGGCGCGCTACGAGCTTGTAGGTCTGCTATTTTTTGAAAAATCGAAGAACGACCGACATAGAAACAGCTTTTTCAGAAAACTGTCAGGATGGAAGGAATGGGACAAGGTCGGTGGCACTTAACTGTAGAAGACATTTCTAGAATCTGATCTCAGGTCAAAATGGGTTAATTAGCACCAAGTGTGCCGCGGCAATTACACTTGAATATCCTGAGCAACAAAGACACAAAAGACAGTAACACCCCCCCACGCACGCACACACACACACACACACACGACACATGGACGCACGCTCACACGCACGCACGCACACACGACACACAGACGCACGGTCACACGCACGCACACACACACGACACACGGACGCACAGTCACACGCACGCACACACACACACACACGACACGCGGACGCACGCTAACACGCACGCACGCACACACGACACACGCTAACACGCACGCACACACACATGACACACGGACGCACGCTCACACGCACGCACGCACACACACATGACACACGGACGCACGCTCACACGCACGCACGCACACACACATGACACACGGACGCACGCTCACACGCACGCACGCACACACGACACACGGACGCACGCTCACACGCACGCACGCACACACACACGACACACGGACGCACGCTCCCACGCACGCGCCCAAGCACGCACGCACGCACACACACACGACACATGGACGCACGGTCACACACACACACGCACGCACACACAGATGCGTGAACACAATATATAACCTCGACCCACCCTTCCCCCCACCCCCCCCATTACCCTGGCCTTAAAAAATCCACTGGCTCCCACCAATGATGGGAAGGATAGAAGGGGTGAGAAAAGAGGGAAAATTAGTTTTTCTTTTCTCTCCCTTTCTCTCTGAGCAACACAAAAGGCAGAACTTGGATAAGACTTCGCTGTCGTTTTTTAATTGGTTTGTCTCTCCTGAGAGGAGGCCCCAAAATCCTGAAGGTTTTTTTAGACTGTGAGCTTCGTCCTGTGTGTACGTGTGTGTGTGTGTGTGTGTGTGTGTATAGTTTACGAGTCTCTCTCTCCCTCAGAACTGTTCCCACCTGCTTCAAGTCCAGCACCATCATTCAACACCATAATACCATCTAGGCTCCAGGATCTGGGTCTGCACGCAGCTCTGTGCGACTGGATCCTGGACTTTCTGACGGGCCGCCCCCAGGTGGTGAGAGTGGGCGACTGCACCTCCTCCCCATTGACTCTCGGTACAGGAGCACCACAGGGCTGTGTTCTCAGTCCACTCCTGTACTCCCTCTACACACATGACTGTGTGGCCTCACACCCTACAAACACCATCGTGAAGTTTGCTGATGACACGGTGGTGGTGGGGCTGATCACCGGAGACGACGAGGCAGCATACAGGGAGGAAGTGACCAACTTAGAGCTGTGGTGTGAGGAGAATCATCTCCTGATGAATGTCTCCAAGACCAAGGAGGTCATCGTGGACTACAGGCGGGGGAGGGACCCACATCCTCCTGTCACGATCAACGGCGCTGTGGTGGAGAGGGTGGAAACTTTCAAGTACTTGGGGGTGAACATCCACGAAAAACTGAAATGGGAGGCACACACAACTGTGGTGGTTGCAAAAGCGCAACAACGCTTATATGGTCTCAGACGCCTAAAGAAGTTCGGCCTGAGTCCTAAAATCATAAGGAACTTCTACCGAGGGACGATTGAGAGACTTCTGACAAGCAGCTTCACCAGCTGGTATGGGAGCTGCACAGACGGGGACCACAAGGCCCTCAGAAGGGTGGTGCGCTCAGCCGAGCGCATCACTGGGTGTCGGCTGCCCAGCATGGAGGAGCTGTACACTCAGAGATGCCTCAGGAAGTCCCTGAGGATCATTAAGGACCCCACACACCCCCATACAGTTTTTTTCAGGCTGCTGCCCTCGGGGAAGAGTATCAAAGTATCAAAGCCAACACAAGCAGACTAAAGAACAGTTTCCTCCCCCAGGCTGTAAGGCTGCTTAACAAGCCTAAATGAATGAACATTGAACATTCCATGGTATTACGGCCTTGTATACTGATCTGAGTTCCTTAAACTTTTTAAAACTTTTATACTTAGTATCGTTATTTAATTATTTACTTTTTTACTTATGTGTATTGTGGAGCATCACCCAACGTAAGTTTTTCACAATGCTGTACCTGTACATCTGTGTGACAATAAACACCTTGAACCTTGAACCTAGTTTATATGTATAGTGTCATTATATAGATATGTTCTAGTTACGTTCTTAGCTTACGCATGTTTCATGATAAATGCATTTTATATATGTGATGTATTCCCATGCTTTTGTTCTTGCCTAATGTAAATCGCTCTGGATTAAGAGCGTCTGCTAAATGCCTAAATTGTATGTGTATGTGTATGTGTATGTGTATGTATATATATATATATATATATATATATATATATAGAATGCATGTATGCCTACTGCTTTAGTTAAGCTATCAAATATCCTGTTTAATTTAGCAAAAAACAGATGCCCTGGTATTACATTGACTTAATGTAGTATTCCGAATCAGATGGAGACTATCTCTGGGAAGAAATCCAATAAGCAGGGGTGTATGTATAGTTCTGTCAACACTACTGGAAAGCATTTCGAAAAGGGAATTTCTTAAGCTCCTCTCACACATTTCCTCTGTATGACGGACAAACGGCCATTATCCTGTAGTCAGGGATACTGCACTTTCCTTTTTTCCAACGGTATCAGCGACAGTGGCGTGCACAGACATTTAGAGGGGCAGGTGCTCAAGTTAAAAAAGGGCACCTTGTGCAGCGCGTGGAACCGGCCGGTTGCCTTAATCCATTTTGGGCGGGAACCCCTTTTGGTGTTAGCATTATGTTATGCTTTAGCTATTGAAAAATAGCAGATCTACAAGCTCATAGCGCGCCACCGAGTGGCGCGCTACGAGCTTGTAGGTCTGCTATTTTTGAAAAAGAAAAAAAAAAAGAAAAAGTTTTTTTTTCTTTTTCAAAAGGGCACATTGCCAAAAGGGCAGGGGGTGCTCTAGCACCCCCTAGTGTCTATCTGTGCACGCCACTGATCAGCGAGATAAGAGCAGGCCAGTATACTGTACTGTCAGTACACTGCATAATTATTATCAGTCAATCCATCAAAAAATCATCTGCAGTTTCTATTCAAAGTGTTGTCTTCTCTCTGTTCCTGCTGAGGCTGGAATACATTCCGGGGGCATTTGTGGTTGTCTGTCGCTGTTTGAATGCAGGGACGAGGGTGCCTGCAAAAATTGCTCACTTATCTAAGCAATTTTAAAAAGAAAGTGGCAGGTGTTTGGTTCCGTAGTAAGAGGCAGTCGTAAAGCATGCAAGCTTTCATGAAGATGAATAATGTGTCATTATTATAGACAACCGGTGGCATTTGAACGGACGTTTACAATCGATCAAGTCGGCATTTCCGCCGCCTCTCTGTAAAACGTCAAGCTGACGTCCTGTTTTATACCGAGAGAAGAATTGCATTTGTTTTTTTGATCGAGGGCGTAATAGAGGACAGAGGCCATTGCTTTTGCTATTTAATCCATGTTCTCCCCCTGCGTAATATGCTAAACCCGCTATTTGTTTTATGTGTTTAATTCGCCGTTTTGTAATAATTTAAAAGAAATAGCGGATTTGTCGCGGACCTGCATGGTGACGAGGCGGACGCGTTATGATGACGTAACCGGAAATCAACCAACCGCCGGCTTGCAAGGGCTTCTGGGAAACTGAGTCCAATGCAAAGTGAACGAGGGTGTATAGGGACAATCTTAGCTCGCTTTGCTCTTTGTCTATGACCCGGATCACGGAAGTGGCCTTTTTGTCGGCTCAAAAACAACTCATTGGAGTGTTTTCAAGCGGATTTTCATGGGCGCAAATACTTTGGTAAAGGTAATTAAACAATCCCAGCAGCCTCGGTATATGTCATATATTAATATAAAGCCCTCAAAGTGTTCATTTCCTGTCACTCCCAACTTCTGACGGGTCCAAAAGGTTATCTCTTACCTGCCGAGCCCGTCTTGCGACGGGTTATGTTACGACCCGCCCTCTTACGGCACCCGTCTATGACCTGAACGGCATCCATCTTGAAACGAACGAGAGAAAACAAAAACAGCTAAAAAAAACGGTCATCCGATCTCCATAGAGTCCCATAATGGTCGCGATCTTCAGCGGAGTATATCTCCGAACTAATCTGGTCTGATTTGGTGAGATGAGATAAAGTATATGCTCTTAGGATGGCCCTAAAAGGCTGGCGCATCGCTCCGGTGTGCATATTAGCGTCTCGCATGCTAGTTGGGGACCCGGTTGAGCGACGGACAGGATGCGCTCTTTACTTCCGGTTTCAAATATGGCCGACAAAAGGACCCGCGAATTGACGTTTATTTTGTAGTTTTTAGCCTGGCAAATCTACGGTAAGAAAACATGCCAGGCAGGAAATGTGTGGCTATTTTCCACCACTGGCTGTTGCTCCCTGGCCGCATGCAGCTATAATGGACTAGTGTTCTCAATGGAGTTTCTTTTCTTGTGCTTCTCTAAAGGAAGAGATCACCTTCCTCTCCTGTGTCCTTCGAGGACCACTCAGACGAGTGTCCTTCAGCACCGCAGGTGCCTTCAGGACCGGTCTCTCCTTTCACTCTCATTCAGCGCTATAGTTGTTGCTCCTCTCCATTTCCCCCTGTGTGTGTGTGTGTGTGTGTGTGTGTGTGTGTGTGTGTGTGTGTGTGTGTGTGTGTGTGTGTGTGTGTGTGTGTGTGTGTGTGTGTGTGTTGAGAGGGAATTGTTAAGGGGGGCAGAATCATTAAAGGGGAATACCACTCATTTTACATTTTACAACATTTTACTATGTCATTAATATATACCCCTTGAGCTGTTGTGTGGATATAATAAAAAAGTCCCCCCATTCTGTGTTTCCTAGAACTGGAGGTCTGAAAAAAATCATCACCGATCTGAGCGCCCCAGAAAACAGAAAACTGACTCCCGCTCCTAGACCAGGAAATGTGTCTCGTTCCCCCAGGCTTTCATTTTTGAGCCGAATGCGAACAGAAATAAAAGCCTGGGTATATACCGAGGCTATAGAGTCAAAAGGTAGACGAATATCAAGGTCAGCCTCCCGTCAAAGACCGGAGCCAATCGAATGTCAAGGTCAGCCTCCCGTCAAAGACCGGAGCCAATCGAATGTCAAGGTCAGCCTCCCGTCAAAGACCGGAGCCAATCGAACCTGACATCGTGAGCCTGCCATGCATGGCCTGCCATGCATGGCTGGGCACGACACACTGCAGACCAATGGGCCTCTCCTGCTCCGCTATATATATATACCCTCCTCAGTCACTCCATTCCTCAGTCTCTCTCCATCCCTGCAGAACCTTTCGACCCTTTCCGTCTGCCCACGGAACCGCCGCTTCTGTCGAGAACCCACTGAACCCTCGGCGCTGACAGAGGCATGCCACACGCCTCCGTCTCCCACACACACACGCACATAACGTGCACGCTCAACGTGACCGTGCACCAAAATAACCTTGCAGTGCCTCCAATGCCTCAAAGCCTTCGCTCGGCTTCAGTTTCGCCGCTCTGACTGACCACTGCGATTGTCTGTCTCTCATTGATTCTCGCTTTTTCCCCGACCCCGTAATTCTCCCATAATCCTGCACACACATACCCGCACACTCACACACACACTCCAGCCGTGACCCCCGTGCCCCCTCATGCCCTCCACTCCCTGGCAGCCCGTCTCCCATCGAACCGATTGATTTGGACATCTGTGTCGTAAACAGCCAGACTTTGCCTCTATCTGAGCATGTTAGCGGCCGCACGCTCCAGACAACACTACAGAATCTAATCTGTCTAAGTCAAGAAGAAACAAAAATGTTTGCCTTTCGAGATATTTTTGATACCCTCCGTCGTGCAACTTCTCGTCTTTGCGTTGACTACTTGACTTTGTATGTAATCACGCCGCTCTAACTATCAAAGTCTGAACGCAGCGTTACTGTACAGTACAGGTTTCTTCAGCCGGGCTGAATGAATAATTATGGAAATACTGTGGTGCCGAAATGATTTAGACTCGTCAGAAGTTTTCAGTGGCGACTTTAGTACGTTCCCTCCCCCCCGAACCTGGAATGACGTCACATTGTAGTCTCTACAGCAGTGGTTCCCAAATTCATGTCAAGGACCCCCAAATTGACACTAATTATTAGCCTGCGGACCCCCATTTGAAAAGATATGCCAGAGACCCCCATAAGAGAAGATTTTTACGGATCTAGCAGTGATTCTCAACCCGTTTCATTTCAAGGACCCCCAGTTTGACATGCATTAGTAGACGCCGGACCCCCATTTAATGGCATTTCTATCTCTGGGACCCCCAATTTATATTGTAAATTATTGTATTGTATTGTAAATCTGAGAGTGTACGAATGGAACCAAATGGAGCCGTTATAGGGTCCATTTGCTTCCATTTGTACACTCTCAGAGTTACAGACCCATAAGGGTCCATTTGGTTCCAAACTATCATTTAGCTGGGGACCTCCTGGAACTGCCTCAAGGACCCCTGGGGGTCCCCGGACCCCACTTTGGGAGCCACTGCTCTACAGAACCGAAACCAGTTTTCTTTTCCGGCTCTAAAATAGGATTATATGAATGGGCCCTTAGACTCTTCTTTGCCACTCTCTCTGTCTTTGTCTCTTGAAGTGATGAGGTTGATTTAACCCATTTTGGGCAGGAACCCCTTTTTGTTTGAAGCGTTATGTTATACTTTAGCTATTGAAAAATAGCAGATCTACAAGCTCATAGCGCGGCACCGAGTGCCGCGCTACGAGCTTGTAGGTCTGCTATTTTTGAAAAATCGTGAAAATGTTCAGATGGGGGTAGGCGGCCAATTACATAATAATCTTGGGGGTCCTTGACATGAAGATGTTTGAGAACCACTGACAGAAACATAGGGTTTTTCAGAAAACTGTCAGGATTTTGAAGATATTTGTAGAATCGTTCCCAGGTCAAAATGGGTTAAAGTTTAAAAAATGAGTGCATACATTGGTCCCTCTGAGGGCGTCCTGCTCTTTTGACAAAGTGAAGCCACTCAAGTCCTTCATTAGGAGGATTCTCCTGCCTCTTAGAGAAGCACAGCACATTTGGTGTTAGATTTATGTGCTGTAATCCTCGCCTCGATGTTCTTTGACATGAACAGCTGCTGAGAGCTCCCTAATGAATTGAACACCGGCTTCTGATTGAGGAGATTCACTTAAGCATGGCTTGCATGTTTATATGGTTTAGAGAGAGAGTGTGTGTGTGTGTGTGTGTGTGTGTGTGTGTGTGTGTGTGTGTGTGTGTGTGTGTGTGTGTGTGTGTGTGTGTGTGTGTGTGTGTGTGTGTGTGTGTGCGCACGCACGCATGTGTGCGTGTGTGTGTGTGTGTGTGTGTGCGTGCTATCCCGTGTGTATGTGTGCTCACAAGTGATAACCGATGAGCTAATGACTTTCTCTCTCTCTCTCTCTCTCTCCCTCTATGCCTCTCTGTGTGTGCGTCTCTGTGATGACAGCACTATACCTGCTGTAGAGTTTTGTGCGTGCGTGCGTGCGTGCGTGCGTGCGTGCGTGCGTGCGTGCGTGCGTGCGTGCGTGCAGAGACGCCGGTGTAATTTGCATCACTGTCTTGGATCTATATCTACTGTATAATAGTGTAACTTCAACACGTCTGCAAGGCACCTCTCATAACGGGGTAACTGTAATACACACAAGATAACGGAGAAAAAACTGGTTGAATATTTCTCCCCTCGATGACACTCGTGTGACATTTTTGGAATGAATTTTCGGGATCCTATAGACACGCCACACAAATGTTGTGTTGTTGACTGAAAACCAGTTTGAGTATTGAAGTTACGCAATAGCAGAGAGAGAGAGAAGAGAGAGAGAGAGAGAGAGAGAGAGAGAGAGAGAGAGGACAGGGGGACTGAAAAATAATCAATAAATTGGACCATTGGTGATGGATGATGAGGAGCCGACATTCAGTCGCTATACTATGTGTGCCTGTAAGACCTCACAGTGTAAAATAATATGTCACCTTCAAAAGGGAGGTTTGTATAATTTACGTTCTCTCCTGCACCGACTGGCTCCTTGTCACATGACTGACCCCTCAACCTCCCCGCCACTCGACCAGGCCCTCGATGGCACCTTCTGCCCAATCAAACCATACTCTGTCCGTCCTCTCTGCTTCATCCCACACTGTCCTGTCCTTCTCCACTACTGCTACCACCTCATTTCAACACATTTCAACAGAACACACCCACATACAGTATGTGGGCTAAACCAACAAGTCCCAGAAAGCCAGTATAGAGGGTATGCGCGTGACATCATCATCAAACCAGGAAGTTATGCAGGAACGCCTACTGAGTGGCAAAAAACTACTTTCTGGCCTCAACAGCCCATACATCCAAACAGAAAAGTCCTATCTGATTGCATTAAACAACGTTAAACAATGTTAAACTCACTTTGCATGTTGCTTTGCCACTCGATTTGCCACTCGATGTGCCATTCACTTTAAGCATGCGCATACCCTCTATAGGCAGTCTAAGGGCAGATTCACACTATGGTCCCGGATGTGCATGACTCGGGACCACTTGGCATCAGTACTGTGAATGCTGCGTACCGTTCCCCGAGAGCGGATCACCCAAACGTTCCCGGGACCGCATGGAGGTACAGTCTATAAGTACTCGTCGGATACGGATCGCTGCAAAGACGGCCAGCGGGGAACCAGGCGATCGTATTCGGGAACACTTTGAATCAAACAGACTCAGTGTGAATCTGCCCTGACTCAGACTGAGCCCCATGCAGCTCCCCTCCATTATTACATTTGTTCTCAACTCACAGACAAATTACTTGTTAAACTTATTAAACCAATTACTTGGGAGAACTACTCCTGTCTGACACACACGGCCCCTTCTCTCTCTCACGCTGTGCCCTCTTCCTCCACCCCCCCCCCCCCCATTATCTCTCTCTCTCTATGTCTCTCTCTCTAGCAGTGTTCATACCAAATACATCAGTTGAACAAGTTGAAATGATCGTTGGGCTGTGTTTCAGTTCAGTGAGTAGCACTGCTGATTTCATGTCTCTCTCTAGCAGTGTTCATACGAAATACATCAGTTGAACAAGTTGAAATGATCGTGCGGCTGTGCTTTAGTTCAGTGAGTAGCACTGCTCATTTTAACAAAACCTTCTTTTAGTGACTCTAATGATTCAGCACAGAGGAAAGTACCCTCGATCCCACTAGCTTGTATAAGCAGCTAGATAGGACCAGATGGTATTATAAGCCACGTGCCGTTAAACTGTGTGCCGATGACTTTACACTATATTAAATGTCGTTATCTTATCCCATGCCATGCCATGGGAACCTGGCACTAAAGTAGCTGAAAGAATTCACGCCAGTAGCTTTAACGCCACAGATTATTAACATTTTGAGCGAGCGTGCATGGCGTGCGTGCATGGCGTGCGTGCATGGCGTGCGTGCATGGCGTGCGTGCATGGCGTACGTGCGTGCATGGCGTGCATTGGTGTGCTACAGGTCTTGTTTTCTCTCCTCAGTATAACATTACCATACAGTAACAGAAGGTGTCTTGCCGGTGCTCAGCGGTGCATCACAGCACTGTTGTTTGAAACACCCGTCATGTGGAGTACATAATCAAAGTAACTAGTAACTAAAGTTTTCAGTAAAAGTACTGGAAATTGGAAGTACAAATTACCTCACAATTGTACTGTTACTTTCCACCACTCATGGGTGAATGTCTGTGCAGAATGTCTGAAGAGTGCAAACTGACTGTGGGAAGTGGACTGACTATAAGAAATCAAATGGAAGGTGTGGGGAATTTGCCAAATCAAACTTAGGGGTTGGGGTTGCCATGGCAATCAATCAATCAATCAATCAATCAATCAATGTGCCAAGTTTGAAGTTGGTCGGTCGGACAGTTCCAATAGCACCATTACAGACGTACATATACTTACAGAGATTCTATTCTATTACCAAACAAACCAAGCAAACAAAAGCTCAAGTAATGAAATGAACACATCTCCGTTTTGTAGCTAATCGTTTTGAAGCTACAATCTGCACAAAATCGTGTAAAAGCAACATTTTATTGACGGGGGAGTTAACTTAGATATGCTTGCTGTGTGCCTGCATCTTAGAGTATATATTAATAGAGACGTCACCGGATTTCTCCTCCCATCCACTTGCATTAAAGGGTAAGACCACTTTTGTAGAGGTTTGGGTTGTGTAGTTACCTTGCCATGATGTAACTCCAAATGTGGACAAGAAATCAAAAATAATTTCTCCAGTGATTAGAAATTGATAATTCAAAATATGCTCCTCATTGACTTACATTGTACGCTGAAACAGCTCTCAAAGTCACTCTTTTAGTACATAAACAAACACAAACAAAGTTGTTTCAGACAATATAGAGCAACACCAAAACTCATGTGGTTTTATTTCTTCATAAAAATGGTAACTTCCTGTTGATTTTACTATATGAAGATCTGGATCCGGATCCATGGATCCACTCCGGGTTTTCTTCTGAATAAAAATGGACAAATCAACAGGAAGTTACCATTTTTATGAAGAAATAAAACCACATGAGTTTTGGTGTTGCTCTATATTGTCTGAAACAACTTTGTTTGTGTTTGTTTATGTACTAAAAGAGTGACTTTGAGAGCTGTTTCAGCGTACAATGTAAGTCAATGAGGAGCATATTTTGAATTATCAATTTCTAATCACTGGAGAAATTATTTTTGATTTCTTGTCCACATTTGGAGTTACATCATGGCAAGGTAACTACACAACCCAAACCTCTACAAAAGTGGTCTTACCCTTTAAGTTGCTCAAAAGCGCATGAGGCGATTTCACTCCTCCTTCCGGGTAGGAACAGAGTGCATTCTGGGATGGATTGGGCCCAAACACATGAACACGCTGGCCATTGACTATCATTGTGCGCGTTCACGTGTCATTGCCCCAATAACATGAACGTGCGCAATGACAGTCAACGGCCCAGCGCTGGCTCGAGCTGCAATACCACATTATGGCCACTATGTCCATTTCGGCTCAGGCTTTCCTCTCGGTGACGTCTCTATTAACCCATTCTGACCTGAGATCAGATTCTAAAAATGTCTTCTACATCCTGACAGTTTTCTGAAAAAGCTATGTTTCTATGTCAGTGGTTCTTCGATTTTTCAAAAATAGCAGACCTACAAGCTCGTAGCGCGCCACTCGGTGGCGCGCTATGAGCTTGTAGATCTGATATTTTTCAATAGCTAAAGCATAACATAATGCTAACACCAAAAGGGGTTCCCGCCACAAAATGGGTTCATATATACTCTAAGGCCTGCATGTGTGTGAAGTTGTTTGCAATAATGCAACGCAGCTGCGAGAGTAACGAGGTGGGAGGGGCACTCATCACTGCATTATGGTGAAAACTGAAACTGACTGATGGATGGATGGCAGGCAGCTCATTTTAATTATGATACAATTATAAAGGATAATTATAACAGTGATATTATTATTATTATGCGTCAAATGTCTAATGTGCTTCCTGATAATGTGTCACATGCACGGGTGTTAGGCTGCCTGTTACATTACGTAAAATAAATCAGACCTGTCTGAACTGAGTGGTGCTGTGCTGTACTGTACTGTCACTGTACTGTACTGTACTGACACTGTACCGACACATTTTGTGTGGTTAGCAGCACTCAAAAATAATAATAAAAGTAGCACTTTGAGCATCACAGGCAGGCAAACACACACACACACACACACACACACACACACACACACACACACACACACACACACACACACACACACACACACACACACACACACACACACACACACACACACACACACACACACACACACACACACACACACACACACACACGTAACATCGCAAAGATAAACATTGCTTCCGCCCCTTGAATTTTTAGTTTAAAAAAGAAAACCTTGTTTATTTCTTCTCTCCTTCCTTGTAGAGTATAATTACTTGTATTGACTGGAGCACGAAAGCATCCGTGATATTCAAAGCGAAAGGCAAGTCAGGGGACAAGTCTGGAACAGCAGAAAAGATCAGCAATATTAATGCTGCGCACGTTCAGTCGGGCTCTTTGAACGTCTTCTGGAGTCTAGACTGAGCAAATAAACAAAACAACAGGCTTTTTCCTCAATGTCTGACAGATATCCGACAGGCGGTCAAGTGTTATATTGACATGTGTGTGGGCGTGGGGGACTATCATCCTCCGATTAAACCACCCCAAACAAAACAAATCACTTTTTTGTTGCTTGAATTCGTTCTCTGAGTTTTATATAATGCTGTTTGGAAATAATTGTTTGTCGCTTGTGTGCCTGATCGATCAATCAACCCTGTTGTCAAGGTACAGAGACCTGCGTGTCTACAATATGTCCGTGTAAACATCGGTTTCAAAGGGTGTCAATTCACACCATGAGTCATCTATTGATTATATAACCCTGCTGGGTTCTGTAATCCAAGGACCCCCAAATTGACATTTATTAGTCATTTGAAAAGCTACGCCAGGCACCCCTATAAGAGGGGATTTTTTTTTTACGGCTCTAGCAGTGATTCTCAACCATTTTAATTTCAAGGATCCCCAGTTTGACATGCATTAAGCCAACCAACCCCCATTTTTTTATGGCATTTCTATCTCTGGGACCCCAAATAATATTGTAAAATCACTAACTCCGAGAAGAGTGTACAAAAGGAACCACACTCTCTGAGTTACAGACCCATAAGGGTCCATTTGGTTCCTAAAGGCCTTTTCATAGTCTTGATTTTCGGTGGTGAGGTGACCACCGCTCTGGTGGTGAGGTGACCACCGGAGCTGAAATAACGTTGAGCGGTGGTGAGTAAAAACAGAGAGAAGGGCTGGGGCCGTGGCGGTGGTTTGCTCTTCACCGCGACTCGTGACGTCATGTTGTAGTTCGGTGGTCACCTCACCACCGGAAATCCAGACTATGTATGAGCCTTAAGGGTTCATTTGGTTCCTAACTATCTCCAATTTAGCTGGGGACCCCCTGGAACTCCCTCGAGTATCCCTAGGGGTCCCCAGACCCCACTTTGAGAACCAATAATGCTGTAATCAGTCCTGTCCATGTGTTTCTAGTGTCCGCCCTACAGCTTGTGGGTGTATTTAGTATGTGTTTAGCCATTTCTGTGTTTTCTCTGTCAAATATACTGTATGTCTGAGAATGATAATTTCTTTTGACATTTCTCCAATATGAACCGTCTTCTCTAAAAGCTCTCTGCTGCATTCTTGCAGCTACAGTACAGTAAGTGTAGCAGTTTATGGTTGATGGAACATTGAGAGAGAGTCCATCTTTTTTCCTCACATCAATGTATTGCTGCATTTTACAATTTACAATTACAATTTTGGCATTTAGCAGGCGCTCTTAATCCAGAGCGATTTACAGTAAGCAAGAACAAAAACATCTGTAATACATCAAATACAGAACAAACAAAGACCCTGAAGAAGGCATTTTGTTGCTGAAACGTTGGTATAATTAAAAAAGAATGCATCATGACTACAAGCTGTGAAACCTTTTTTTCCTTTTTTCAATACATCATAAATACATAAAAATAAAAATCATAAGTAAGCTAAGAACCTAGCAGTGGAATATCTATATAATGAAACTATGCGTATATACTATAGAGTGCAATGTCTACATAAAATGCTATCCAAGTGAAATACGTTTAGCCTTTGCATATGCCTGAAAGGTCGTTGAGGCTATAGGGCAGGGGTCCTCAATAGGCGGTCCGCGGTCCACGACTGGACCGCGGACCACCTCTCTGTGGACCCTGGGCAATTTTTTTAATTTTTTTGAAACTTGACAAAATATTTGTCAAGTTTGTGCCTCAACACAATACCTCTCATTTGCTGTGCATTTTTGGAGGGGAATATTTGTGAAACATTTTATTCCCATACTCTGCACCCCAGTATTGGTTGGTTGGGAGGGGATCCGATGTGTATAAGCTTGCCTTGGTGTGACTGTACTAAAAAATATAGAGCCTCGCTCTCCACTGGCCGCTGCATGGCCCGCGCCGTGCTCATGGGACTGGACCTTAGTCTTTCAAAAATTATTAGTGGACCTTCAGCATTTCTAGTTGAGGACCCTTGCTATAGGGCAAGTGCTACGGCAAGTGTTACGGGTCTAAAATGGAGTCTGAACAGTAACATGCAAATGCTGAGGAGTTGTACACTCACTCCTCGCAGTTCCAACCCTGCTGGCTGTTTAATTCTCTCCTTCCTCCATCCCTGCATCATCATCATCCCTCTCTCTCTCTCTCTCTCTCTCTCTCTCTCTCTCTCTCTCTCCCCCTTATCGGTGTGCCCCCCTCCCCCTCCCCCAAGTCTTTCTGTCTCCTCTCCATCAGAGCGCTGTCCCCTCGGAGCATCCAGAGAAATGGCTGCCTTTTAACCCATTTAGACCTGAGGACGATTCTACAAATGTCTTCTAAATCCTGACAGTTTTCTGAACAACCCTATGTTTCTATGTCAGTCATTCTCAAACATTTTCATGTCAAGGACCCCCAAAAATTATATGTAATTGGCCACCGACCTCCATCTGAAAATATGTTGTTCCAGGGACCCTCATATCCCAGAAGCAAAGATTTGAGTTAAAAACGTTCACTGTGAAAGAATATATATATTCAAAGATATCCACCAAATTTTTTCACGATTTAAAAAAAAAGATAGCAGATCTACAAGCTCGTAGCGCGGCACCGAGTACCGCGCTACGAGCTTGTAGATCTGCTATTTTTCCAACAGCTAAAGTATAATGTAATATAGCTGGGTAACAGCTGTCAGGACGTAATATTTCAAATATCAATATTCATAATTTATGAATATTAATTATTAAAATATTACAATATAATAATTATATTGCTCACGTCACTGTAATGTAACATGAATTCTTGGACAGACTTGCAATAAATATTCCAACGGTACTTGTACTGTAAATATTGAGATATAATACACAACGACTTCTTAATGAAAATCATATAAATTTATTATAACAAAATAAATCAAATGTGTACAAACAATCCCAAAAATGGACACAGGTTTAAATGAAACCTTTTGATCAAAGTAAGGTCAGGTAAAGGTAAATAGTGATAGCTCATGAAACGAATAAAGGGAAAAGAAACATGAAATAATAAAAGAGAGGTTTCGAAAATAGCAGATCTACCTTCCAAAATAACATCTACCCTAGCCTGCTACACTCAGTTGCCATCTATCATGTGACATATGCTCGCCTGTGTGTAGAGGTCAGCAGTGGATGGCAGCCATTGTCTGTAGCGGTGACCATGTGGTAGTTGGGCCGTGGTGCTGTCGAGCTAGCCAGAGGCTAGGGGCGGTGGATGGCAGGCCCAGAAGGATGTCACTGGGCAGTGGTTTAGTAGTCGTCAGAGGCAGCTGTGTGCAGAGCATCGGTTTTCCCTCGTCGGGATCAGCTTGGTGGCGCTTGGCTTAAGCTGACCCTCTTGAAGATTCGAGCGGCAGAGGAGACTTGGGATGTCTTATCCTCGCTGTGGCGCTGAGAGTCTCGTAGAGAGAGAACCTGTCGTCTGGTCAGTTTTGGGTTGCCTCACGGTCTCTGGGAACCGGCCGCTGTGGCGCTGAGGTCTTACCCAGGAAATGGAACTTCTGTGGTGGGGACAGAGTCAACCCAGGGCCTGGTCAGTGAAGGAGGACAGAGTGTGTGTGGGCGGGGACGTGGCGTCAACCCTCCCTTGCTGCGGTCCTCCGTCGTCCCAGTAGAAGTTAAGAGAGAGATGGCTGCTTGGCCATCTCATATATATCGAAGAGGCGGAGACTGGCTCCTTGTCATGCAAGGAGCTGCAGGGTCCGGACGTGTGTGAGCTGTAGGGGCTGTCCCCTTAACCCATGAACCATAAAGCACATGAAATACTAACTCGTCACTAGTGGTTCTGGGGAGCTCCTATTAATACATCTGACTGCATATTTGGAATCAGCATGAATTTCCACATGTGGAGATATCAAACAGTACAGCCGTATGTAAATTAGAAGTCAGGCAAGCCAGAATATAATTATATATATAATATATAATACACTCATCACATTAATTCAACACAATATATATATATGGTTGAACCCCAATAGATAGTATACAAATATATATATATATTCGTGGTTCAAAGGCATAATACGTGAACAGTTTTATTCAAACTTTATTGTCTCATTGTGTAGTCTTAGAGAGGTTGCTCTCAGCATCCTGCATGCTTATGTAGCCTGCATTCCAATGGGCAATAAAGCTCACATTACGTAGGGGTCCTGGTTCAGCCCCCCCCCCCCCTTCTTTTGTAAGTAGAGTCAGTCAAGCAGTGTCAGGGAGAACATGGGGGGGGGTTATGTACCGTGCCTCCAATGTGTTCATTTGGTTATGAACAAAAATCCATCTGTGTTCATATCCGTCCAGGTCCCACGCTACATGTCCCCCCTTTGTCCTCAGTATCATGACGAAACGACACGTTGAGTCCTTGATCTTTGAGGGCAAAAGTAAAAAGTGAGAGGATGAACACAGAGTACACAGAGCATATACATCGCATGATTAAATGGCAACTTCTTATCTGCTAAACTGTTCTGGTGACTGTATAACTCTGGACTTCTTGAAAGAAAGTTCTCTTATAGGCCGTGGCTCTATAGTCAGAGGCTTCAAGTTAAACACAAAACAAGTCTACACAAAATTGAAGGAATAAGACAAAAACGCAAAAGGAAAAACTCCTAAAAATGCACATAAATTACTGTATGTTTTGTTTACTATGTGGAAAGAAAACATACTTGTTCTACTCACTGTGACGTGAATAGATTCATTAACTCTAGTACCAACTGATTTGTTGAATAACAATTCAAAACAAACAAAAACACAGATAACATACAGGTAATCTCAAATAGAGCTGAGACTGTTTAGAAAACTCCTATTATAATGTAGGCTATAATTGGAGGAGTGATGTTAGCATTTGTCATGCCTTTTTATCAGAGCACTTCTTTCTAAGATCTGTTTTTGTTTACCATAGTTTAATTTAAGCAGTGAGTTCACTCTAACTGACGTGAAGTAGTCACGTGTAGTTTAGCTACCGGTTAGATTGGGTTTGATTGGGTCTAGCTACGTCAAAGGTTTGCTGTAGGCTTTAGACCTATAATAGTAGGCATCTCTCCTAGTCACCGAAATGATGAAGTGTGTGTGGAGACATCATTTCTATATAGTTGTAATTGACAAAAATGATGGCCTTAGATTCACAAATTGGACATGCACATGTGGGTTACTGTCCCTAGCAAATTGGTATAGTGTTTTAAGCATTACAGCCATTGTTCCTCCTATCACTACAGATCAACAGTTCATGACTCTGTTATCCTGTGAAAAGAGGGACTAATGTCACAGTTGTAAAAGTGGCATACAGAGCCCCTACCATCCCCACCCTGATCAGGGGCGAGGAATCAAAGCTCCTGATTCACTCACAACTTATATGCTTAAAACAAATACCACTAAGCTTTGTACAGTGCACGAATCCCTGTGAAGTCGGCCAGCAGTATTAACAGCTGTCATCTGCGATGGACAAAGGTCAACCATGGTTGGCCCTTGTCTGTCAAACATATTCCTTGATATATTACTTATCAGTTTAAATCACCTTTGATAGGGCAAAATCACAACCAATGTGGGTGGAGCTACAGTGTAGTTAATACATGCTGTTACCTCACCTATGGTTAGTAAAACAAATAATGATCAAGGCACACAGATAATGTTCATCATCATGGAGTGACTAAAAAAGTTTATGTTGCCGTATCTTATACACTCGTTTATATACATGCAAACGTGTTGCCTGTGTATAAACATCTCAAACTGTTATGAGACATACGTGACACAAAGTGTACAAACAGATACAGTATATAATTACTGCAAACAACAGGTGTAACACTGTATCCCCCCGAATGTTTCAAATGACACAAACTATATAGTGTAGTGGTCGTCTGAAACATTCACGTACAAAGAAATAACCACCGTGTTGTTTAGAATTATCAAGGTGTATAATCCCTCATAGATTTTCTCCAGTCATTATCAGTGGGGCTTGAAACCTGTCTGGCAGCGTAGATGCGGGATTTCTTTTGTCTACGAGATTCCTTTGGGGAATTCTTTACCAACACAGGGCTCTGATGACTTTCGGGGAGACAGTCATCGATTTGGGTGCTGACAGTTACATAAGATGCTTCATGGCATTCTCTGTCAAACGCTTCCTTTGCCAAGGATCGCAAAACAACGGCACGTATGTCCTCAGAATTGATTCCGAGAGGGAAGTGTTTTGTAACAGAGGGAAGTAAATTATTTAGGAACAACGCCTTGAAATGTACATCTTCCTCCATATTTGGGCTATTTTTACTGCCGAAAAATGCTTTCATTAAACGTTTATAAAATACCCTAACATCTTCCTGCTCATGCTGTTTAACCTCCATGGCCGAAATCAGCCCACTTTTGGCAACATCGTGGTCAAACTCCCCGATTATTGCCTGACAGACAGAATGCCAGTCTAGTAGTGTTTGACTTGCCTGCCGCCTAAGGCAGGAGGCAACTTCGCGGCTTGAGGTTAAACGGATGAGATTCACCTTTGTTTCCACCGTGATTGGTTCATACGAACGTAAACTGTCAACAATACAGTCCAGGTATGCTTGGGAATCTGTATTGCCTGAAGCCTGTGGGTAAAAATGGTCTATATGTTTAGAGATTTTCCACAGGACATCATCCCCCAGGGTCTTAGCATGTGCCCGTGTGTTAAGGTCAGGATCTACTTGATTTGATGGTGGAGGTGACCCGCCTACATCATATTGTGCTCTGACCAAATCTGGAGTCTGACCACCAGTTGACCGGGTCATAACACGGTCAACCCCGGACCGATAAGGATGTTGCCTGACCTGGGGTCGCTTTGGCCATGTTGAGAAAGGGGTTAAAAGTTTAGTATCAGGCACATAGGAGGTTGGGGAGGAAACAGGATCCAGCCCCCCCCCTCCTTGTTGACTGCTAATGAGAGGAGATGTGTTATTGCACGTCCTGTGGTTTTCCCACTCATTTTTGTCAGTTTGGTCTATTTTAGCTTGCAGCATTGAAATATGCTGTACGCTAAAATTAAGGCTAGCGTCCTGTGAAGCCACAGTGTTCCGTAATTGATCGATTTCTATATTTAGTTTGTTCACATTAGAATTCAATTCTGAGATTACTTTTGACTGATTAACCCCCAACTGGGTCTGCTCCACAGGTCCACAGCAAAGCTGACCATTGCGTGCCTGAGTTTGACCTCTGACCTCGGTCAGGAGGTCCTGAAAACATTTAACCATATCATCATTAGCGGTACATTTACGACTCTCCAGGCATGCAATCCTGTCTTGCAAATCTATGACAGAACTCTGTAGTTTACAGATTTGAGTCAAATCACCATATCTTTGCATTGTCACATTTTCCTGTTTTAAAACATCTCTCAGCAGTTCGATCTTTTGACTCTTAGCTGTTGATAACGGTGTAATCAGTTGACACATGTCTGTATCACAATCAAATCGAAAAGTATTTTTCAGTTTGGGATCAAAATTTAGCCCTCTTATTGCTTGTGCTACCACATATGCCATGTTATGCAGCATATTTGAGCAATGGTGAGACAAGGACTGCTGAGAGATAGTCACTGGAAAAAAAAAATTATGAGATTTCTCTTCGGCTGGCAAAAATAGTTATAATGTACCACTTGTCAGTATATAATCGTGACTAAGGGAACTAGAAGTGTGTTTGGTCTACTTAAAATTAAGTTGAAAATACTTTGTAGGTGAACTTTGATAGTTCGAACAAGTTTAAAATAGAATTTAGTTGTTTCCCTGGAAATTAAATAATAACTTCTAGGATTCTGAACTGATTGTAACCAATCTGTTCTGCCAAAATGAATTAAAGCTTAAATCTAGATCATAATGGAACTAAGTTGGATAGCATTATAATTATTTTGAGGTTAACAAGAACACATTTGCCACTGAAGTGAATCTCTCACAATTTGGTACAAGACAAAGACAAAGACTTTCACAGCCAGGAGAGAGTTTAGAAGTAAACTACTAGTATATATTCTGCAAAATTGGTGATAGGAGTTTGTCTCTCTCTGTCTGCATGGCCCAACACAGGGGAACAGGCCCAGAACCCCCCCTTCTTCCTCTTCGATTTGAAGGGATGAAGAAAAATAGGTGGGGGTCAGGTCTGCCGTGTGGCTCTGGAGGCCAAAACTAAATGGGGTTGGTGTGAATTCAACTGGTTGTTGACTCAGCTAATCCCTCCTGGGTTTATGGCCTGGAACCAGGATGGACTACACCAAAAGGTTTACAACACTCACCCCCCCTTTCAATGATTGATAACAAATCTTCAAAGGGGGTTGTGTGTTGTGTGTGTGTGTGTGTGTGGGTGTGTGTGTGTGAGGGACAAAAATCTAAAATGGTTCCTGTCAAACACACACAGTGCACACTCACTTCCTCTCTCACCCTAGGCAGAGAGATGCTTAACTTTAACCATTTGGCCAAGTTAAATACAAACCAACAACATGGTACACATTTAGTTTCAATAAACACCTCAATCAAAAACCCTAGCTTGCTTGGAGCCAGAGGCCAAGGTCTATAATTTGAGGCAGGAATTAAAACCAAAACATATAACCCGACTGTTGCCCTGCTGATCTGTGCAGAATTTTGCTCCAGTATACTGTCAAAATGTTATAGCAATTGCTTCAGCAAAATTTCACACCAACTGCTACTGTGTCACTAATAGGCTACAAAAGGAAAACAAACTTATGACAAGCTGCTTACGTCCAATCACTAACCTGAGTGTCACAGTTTCACTTCTATTTAACCAACAGTATGCAGTTATGACTATTGGTAAATAGTAGTTATAGTTACACTTGAGAATTAGTGGTAGACCTATAACACTTAATTTTTTACTCTACAGGAAGTGAAACAAAGCTGTATTTCAAAAACGTCCTCTAGTTATGGAGAGGGCTTCCAAATAATGTCAAGATCTACTCGATTTGACACAGATATTATGAATCCAATGTGTCAGATGGAGGATATTTGACATATACATTTCACGCCACTATAGCCACATTTGCTTGTCTAGATCGCTAATCCTGAACAAAGCTTGATGACTCAGTGTATCCAGAGTCGATCATATATGATATATGATATGATTATGACAATATTTAATATATTATCATAACTTGGGGAGTCCCCACAAAAATGACTTTGACAACTACTGTTAACACACCATGCCTTCTCTAACTTCCTCAGGGGTTGGAAAGAAAGGGATTTTTGGAATAGTGCCTATTTTGAAACGCTTTCACTCAAATTCTGTTTTTAGATTTGAATCATTCTACAACTAATTTCCAACCAGACATTGATCAACTTAAATCACTGAACTCGATTACGAAAATAAGAACAACAATACTAGGCCTGTATTATTATTGTTATTTAAAAAAAAAAACTTTTCCAAAAATATTTGTCTTTTCCCGAAAATATTAATTTTAATCTCAGAATTTACAGTACGTACAGTTGGAATAAGAGTCTGCCTCACACAGGGCACCATCTGTAATATAGCTGGGTAACAGCTGTCAGGACGTAATATTTCAAATATCAATATTCATAATTTATGAATATTAATTATTAAAATATTACAATATAATAATTATATTGCTCACGTCACTGTAATGTAACATGAATTCTTGGACAGACTTGCAATAAATATTCCAACGGTACTTGTACTGTAAATATTGAGATATAATACACAACGACTTCTTAATGAAAATCATATAAATTTATTATAACAAAATAAATCAAATGTGTACAAACAATCCCAAAAATGGACACAGGTTTAAATGAAACCTTTTGATCAAAGTAAGGTCAGGTAAAGGTAAATAGTGATAGCTCATGAAACGAATAAAGGGAAAAGAAACATGAAATAATAAAAGAGAGGTTTCGAAAATAGCAGATCTACCTTCCAAAATAACATCTACCCTAGCCTGCTACACTCAGTTGCCATCTATCATGTGACATATGCTCGCCTGTGTGTAGAGGTCAGCAGTGGATGGCAGCCATTGTCTGTAGCGGTGACCATGTGGTAGTTGGGCCGTGGTGCTGTCGAGCTAGCCAGAGGCTAGGGGCGGTGGATGGCAGGCCCAGAAGGATGTCACTGGGCAGTGGTTTAGTAGTCGTCAGAGGCAGCTGTGTGCAGAGCATCGGTTTTCCCTCGTCGGGATCAGCTTGGTGGCGCTTGGCTTAAGCTGACCCTCTTGAAGATTCGAGCGGCAGAGGAGACTTGGGATGTCTTATCCTCGCTGTGGCGCTGAGAGTCTCGTAGAGAGAGAACCTGTCGTCTGGTCAGTTTTGGGTTGCCTCACGGTCTCTGGGAACCGGCCGCTGTGGCGCTGAGGTCTTACCCAGGAAATGGAACTTCTGTGGTGGGGACAGAGTCAACCCAGGGCCTGGTCAGTGAAGGAGGACAGAGTGTGTGTGGGCGGGGACGTGGCGTCAACCCTCCCTTGCTGCGGTCCTCCGTCGTCCCAGTAGAAGTTAAGAGAGAGATGGCTGCTTGGCCATCTCATATATATCGAAGAGGCGGAGACTGGCTCCTTGTCATGCAAGGAGCTGCAGGGTCCGGACGTGTGTGAGCTGTAGGGGCTGTCCCCTTAACCCATGAACCATAAAGCACATGAAATACTAACTCGTCACTAGTGGTTCTGGGGAGCTCCTATTAATACATCTGACTGCATATTTGGAATCAGCATGAATTTCCACATGTGGAGATATCAAACAGTACAGCCGTATGTAAATTAGAAGTCAGGCAAGCCAGAATATAATTATATATATAATATATAATACACTCATCACATTAATTCAACACAATATATATATATGGTTGAACCCCAATAGATAGTATACAAATATATATATATATTCGTGGTTCAAAGGCATAATACGTGAACAGTTTTATTCAAACTTTATTGTCTCATTGTGTAGTCTTAGAGAGGTTGCTCTCAGCATCCTGCATGCTTATGTAGCCTGCATTCCAATGGGCAATAAAGCTCACATTACGTAGGGGTCCTGGTTCAGCCCCCCCCCCCCTTCTCTTGTAAGTAGAGTCAGTCAAGCAGTGTCAGGGAGAACATGGGGGGGGTTATGTACCGTGCCTCCAATGTGTTCATTTGGTTATGAACAAAAATCCATCTGTGTTCATATCCGTCCAGGTCCCACGCTACAATAACATAATGCTTGAAACACCAAGAGGAGTTCTCGCCCAGAATGGGTTAAATGGCACACTCAGCGTGGCGAGATGACTCGCTTATATCACCAATATAGGTCTGCTCAGCACACAATCACGCACGCACGCACGCATTTGTGCGCATACGCACGCATGAATGCAGACACACATACAGTACACATCTGCGCGCCCGGCGCACGCACAAGCACACATCTACCACCACCACCTCTCACATTCTTCCCATATAGATTCTTCCTGCTAACATATAACAAAATGCACTTAAGTAAATGTACTTGGTTACTTTCCACCACTGCCCCCTCCTGCCCCCCCCCCCCCCCCCCACAGGGGTGATTTCACAGGGAGTAAAATACAGTGTCGACAACATATGTCTCCAGCAATCAATTGATGCCACAGGCCCCTCTCTCTCTCTCCCTCTCCCTCTCCCTCTCCCTCTCCCTCTCCCTCTCTCTCTCTCTCTCTCTCTCTCTCTCTCTCTCTCTCTCTCTCTCTCTCTCTCTCTCTCTCTCTCTCTCTCTCTCTCTCTCTCTCTCTCTCTGCTTAGTATACTGGCGTGGCGGACTGCAAGGAGGGCCTGGCTGGGCGCCATTCTGTCTGTGCCCATTGGTGAGGACAGATAATAATCCAAGAAGAAAACACGACTTGCTAATACAGTATATTGGCTGTAAATGTTAATGTGGCTGCATTGACTGTTACACTTCCATAGGATTCTGTCTGCTCAGTGTATATCTGACCCTGTTACACTTCCATAGGATTCTGTCTGCTCAGTGTATATCTGACCCTGTTACACTTCCATAGGATTCTGTCTGCTCAGTGTATATCTGACCCTGTTACACTTCCATAGGATTCTGTCTGCTCAGTGTATATCTGACCCTGTTACACTTCCATAGGATTCTGTCTGCTCAGTGTATATCTGACCCTGTTACACTTCCATAGGATTCTGTCTGCTCAGTGTATATCTGACCCTGTTACACTTCCATAGGATTCTGTCTGCTCAGTGTATATCTGACCCTGTTACACTTCCATAGGATTCTGTCTGCTCAGTGTATATCTGACCCTGTTACACTTCCATAGTAATTAGTATATCTTATACCATTCACACTTTAAGGTCTGATTTGCTGGAGGGGATGCCGGTCAAATTCAGGCCTCTGCTTTTGATATGGCTCTCTAAACGCTTTAATTATTTTCTATTAATTTTTCTGGATATGTTTTATCCGTGCTTCTGGTCAGACCGAATTGCATGCATGCATTTCTGTTGGGGACTGTATATACGTTCTCATACAGTATGTTTTTGTTGTTTTTATAAAACATATTTGTTTTATGATATCACAATTCAACAATTAAAAATAAACAATATGTGTTAACCCATTTTGGGGCGGAACCCCTTTTGGTGTTTTAAGCATTGTGTTACACCTTAGCTATTGAAAATTGCCGCGCTACGAGCTTGTAGGTCTGCTATTTTTTTTAAATCGTGAAAATGTGGCGCAAATCTTTGAAATATATTCTTTCAGAGCGAGCGTTTTTAACTCAAATCTTTTCTTCTGGGTGGTCATTGGAACCACATATTTTTGGGTTGTTTGGGCTTTACCATCCAAGTCACAGTGTCTTTAACAGGATGCCAGAAGGAGCTGCTTGTTCAAACCTCTCCAAGAAAGCTGATATATAATTAATATCCCATGTAGAAAGTGAACAGGTATACAGAAGAACAGAGCTGCGTTTGACGAGATGTTCAACTGTGCTACTGTATACTCAAAGTGCTTGTTTTTTTCCACCCTTGGGAAATAATGTGTTATTGAGATTCTATAATGGCAGTTCAGTTCACTATAGAATTCATGTTCCTTGTAAACAATGTGTCACTCTCGTGGCACACCATTAAATCACTGTATTTTTATTGTTTTATTTTTCAGCGTGCTACTGTAGCCCAAGTGTTAATTTTCCTCTTTCCTCTCTCTACGGCCATTTATTTGGTTGTTGCGTTGCTCTCCTCATCCCCCCCCCTCTGTCTGTCTGTCTGTCTCACGCCTCTCTCTCTTACAGTATCTTGACACGCTGCCTCTCTCCATGTGGAATTTCACTTCATGTCCGTTTTGCTTTCGCCGCGCGCCATTCTTCTCTCTCTCTTTTCTGCAAGGCCGGCAGGTGGCTTTCTCTGCCAAAACAATGGCCACTTGTTGGGACAGGGCAGCCGCACGTTAGACTGAGCAGGAGGGAGCGATAACTAGACAAATAAATGGTGGTTAACCTATTTTGACCTGAGATCAGATTCTAAAAATGTCTTCTACATCCTGACAGTTTTCTGAAAAAGCTATGTTTCTATGTCAGTCGTTCTTCAATTTTTTTTTCAGAGTATTGCTCAAGGACACTTCGACACCAACTCTGGGGGAGCCCACATGTAGGGTTCGAACCGGCAACCTCTCTACCCCTGAGCCGCCGCCGCACCAAGAAATGGAAGGCTGAGAGACAGCAAAACGGAGTGAGTGAGTAGGAGCTGACATGCACAGGTTGTTGTTATCGATTTGTTTTGTTTCTCTGGGGGACACTATGGGGGACAACACTATTCTGTCTTATATCCGAGGAGCACTGAGGAGGGGTCATCCATTTGACCGTGCCCTCCTCTCCCCCCCCCCCCCCCCCCCCCCTCAGGCTCCTGTCAAAGACGGCTGTTTCTGTCTGCCCGTAGCCACGAGGAGAGAGAGGGAGGAGTGCACAGTATGCACGCAGTCACGCACGCACACAAGCACGCACACGCACACACACAGAGTACACCACAAGGGACAAAATAAATTGATTCCTTTTACTCTCATCCTACTCTTTTCTGCCGTCCCCTCCCCCCTCCGCACACGCTCGGAGACACGTGCAGACAGACAGACGCACGCTGCAATCACGCCATCTCCTAATCGCAGCAGAAGCTCCGCGGTGTGAAAATGGAGAGCTGAAATAAAGAGCTTTGGATGGAGCGTCTTCATTACGCTGCTGCTGAACGCCACTGGGAGGAGACGCTGGAGGGAGGACAGAGATCTTAACCCGTTTAGACCGGAGGACGATTCTATAAAATGTCTTCTAAATCCTGACAGTTTTCTGAAAAAAACAATGTTTCTATATCAGTCGTTCTCAAACATTTTCATGTCAAGGACCCCAAAATGATATGTAATCGGCCGCCGACCCCCATCTGAAAATATGTCGTTCCAGGGACCTTCCAGAAGCAAAGATTTGAGTTAAGAATGTTCGTACTGAAGGAATATATTCAAAGGTATGCACCACATTTTCATGATGTTCCAAAAATAGCAGATCTACAAGCTCATAGCGCGGCACAGAGTGGCGCGCTATGAGCTTGTAGATCTGCTATTTTTCAATAGCTAAATTATAACATAATGCTATAGACACCGAAAGGGGTTCTCGTCTAAAACGGGTTAAATCACCCTAATCCCCTTTTCCCACTGCTTCCTCACTACTCCTCCTCCTCTCCTCTGTCATTCTCTCCACGCTCTGCTCTGCCTTTGTTTTGTTTGTCTCTCTATCTCTGTGTGTGCGTGTGTGTGTGTGTGTGTGTGTGTGTGTGTGTGTGTGTGTGTGTGTGTGTACTCACTGTTGTGTTCTGTGTCACGGTCCCCCCCCCCCCCCTGTGCAAGGAGGATGAGATTTGGATGAGAGGATCCGCCTGATCCCCTGGGAAAAGGATCAAACGTGGGTTATGGGAGCCCCAATTTGCTTTGGACCCCTGTGTGTGTGCGCGCGTGTGCATGCGTGTGTGCCTGTGTGCGCGTGCGTGTGTGCGTGTGTGTGCGCTTATCCATCAGCTGGATTAGAGTCAAACAAGCTTGGTAAACTATAGGCTCTTCCCCGCCTATAGCCTGTTGACAAAAATCACACTCATGTGAAGTGAGGGACTTTAAATCGGCCACATTCATGTCTTACATTAAAGTCCATAGACTAGACGATTTACGTCAGTGCTCTAATCGAAAACTGTCGTGCATGGTAGACATTGGTACACATATACCCCCATATATACTGGGGCTGGGGGTATAATGTGGCCATGGGGGTACAGACCTTATACAGACCACAGCCATCTTGCCAAAGGGACACGGAGAGACGGATAAAGAAATCTCCATATATGGGCATAAAAGGGACACAGACAGATGGGTGGAACTTGTATACTCTGACACAGGTATAACAGGTATTGCATATAGCCGGGGTGGGGCATGGATCTCCAACTTCCATCGTTACCGACTCGGTGCTCTACAGCCGGGCACCGGTCTAGTTAAGTTAATCACACGCACACACGCACACACACACACACACGCACGCACGCACACACGCACACGATGTAATTACTAAATTACATACAGGATTCCAATTAAAAAATAGCAAAAATTCAAGATTTCAATTAGAATATAGCAAAAATTGCCGATCTACAAGCTCAAAACGCGTCACAGCGCGACGCGTTTTGAGCTTGTAGATCGGCTATTTTTGCTACGACAGTAATATATGGCCCTAGGGAGTGAGTGTGGAAATATAGTGGCCCTCTCCATCGTCAAAGTTGCCCACCCCTGGTCTAGTGGCTGCACCGCGCGCCGACCCACCCCTCTGAATGGAGCGTCTAGTGGCTGCACCGCGCGCCGACCCACCCCTCTGAATGGAGCGTCTAGTGGCTGCACCGCGCGCCGACCCACCCCTCTGAATGGAGCGTCTAGTGGCTGCGCCGAGCGCCGACCCACCCCTCTGAATGGAGCGTGTAGTGGCTGCACCGCGCGCCGACCCACCCCTCTGAATGGAGCGTGTAGTGGCTGCACCGCGTGCCGACCCACCCCTCTGAATGGAGCGTGTAGTGGCTGCGCCGCGCGCCGACCCACCCCTCTGAATGGAGCGTCTAGTGGCTGCACCGCGCGCCGACCCACCCCTCTGAATGGAGCGTCTAGTGGCTGCACCGCGCGCCGACCCACCCCTCTGAATGGAGCGTCTAGTGGCTGCGCCGCGCGCCGACCCACCCCTCTGAATGGAGCGTCTAGTGGCTGCACCGCGCGCCGACCCACCCCTCTGAATGGAGCGTGTAGTGGCTGCACCGCGCGCCGACCCACCCCTCTGAATGGAGCGTGTAGTGGCTGCGCCGCGCGCCGACCCAACCCTCTGAATGGAGTGTGTAGTGGCTGTGCCGCGCGCCGACCGTCCATCTGAATGGAGCGTGTAGTGGCTGCACCGCGCGCCTGCCGTCCCTCTGAATGGAGTGTGTAGTGGCTGTGCCGCGCGCCGACCGTCCATCTGAATGGAGCGCGGGGTTTTCACCCTGAACTTTCTCTTATGAAATCCCCCCCTTTTCATTTCCTATTTTTTTCTCCCGACAGTGCGACCTTCTTGAACAATGGGGCTGCTGCGGCGGTATCAACCTGAATGGTACGCCAGGACAATGGTGGTGGGGCCCACTGGCCTGATAACGGTTATGAGGGAATGTGGAGTGTGTGTATGAGAGCAAAGACACAGAATCACTGTGCGTGACCGTGTGTGTGATCATGGGTACACACACACAAGGAATGTCAAGTACAATGCTCAGTGTGTGCGTGCGTGTATGCGTCTATGTGTGCGTGTGTGCGCGTCTGTGTGCTTACTTGCTCCGTACAAATGAAACTCATTCATGTGTATAGACTCACCCCCCCGCCCCCATTTTCTTTTATATTACTGCGTGTTAAAAGAGAAAATAATTACACGAGTGAAGCTTTCATTTGAGAGATGAAACCTGCACTATCACAACCGCTGATGAGCAGTATTAGCCAGGCGTATTATCAGCAATTATCAACATCAGTTAAGGCTTTGACTTGAGGGGGGAGGGGAGGGGGGGGGGGGGGGGGGGGGGGGAGTGTAGCATCTTCTAACAACAACTTTGAAGGGGGGACATGTGTGTGTGCGTGCACACACAAGTGCAAGTGTCTTTTTGTAGTACAAGTGGGCATGTAATATATTGGCGGGACAGAGTTAACACATGATGAAAGCAGCTCTCTGCGCGGCCATGGAGCATGCTTCCAACGCCGTTCCTATTAAGCATCTCGGGATGCGTCCGTGCTTTCACCAGTCGTACGGCTACAGTAGGTAATGAGCTGACATTAACCCATTTAGATCTGAGGAACGCGTCTGTGTCTATAGCTTTTAACCACTTTAACCATTATGTTAAACTTTATACCCGTTGAAAAATAGCAGATCTACAAGCTCATAGCGCGGCACCGAGTGCCGCGCTACGAGCTTATAGATTTGCTATTTTTGAAAAAATGTGAACGTTTTGAACTCATATATTTGCTTCTGGGGGGGACCCTGGAACAACATATTTTCAGATGGGGGTCGGCGGCCAATTACAGATCATTTTGGGGCTCCTTGACATGACATATTTTGAGAACCACTGATATAGACAGACACATATAGGTTTTTTCAGAAAACTGCCATGATTTAGATTAGAAGAATAGAATCTGGTCTCAGGTCTAAACGGGTTAACTGCAAACACGAAGCGTGGCACAGGAGAACTCTGCATATTAATCAAAGGAAACCTCTTGGATCTGCGGTAATTGCTCTCCGCGGAGACGGGAAGGATGGTCTGCTAAATGTGTTTGCAAATGTGTAATGTTTGTCCTGTCCGTCTGTTTCTCTGCTATAATGTCCATCTATGTTGATAAATGAATACAGGATTGGACTGCCCGTTAGTCTCGAATAAAAATCGACATCTCGTCGCCATGTCATCGTTGTTAAAATAGACAATCTACAAGCTCACAATGTGTCGGTGTAGATCAGCTAGTTGAACTATTAAAAAATGTTTTTTTCAAAATAGTAAGGCAAAGAAGTTTAGGGTTTAGCATGGACGAAAATAGAGCCCGGTCCCGGGGCGGACACTCTAACCACAAGGCCACTGAGCTGGTCGAGAAACCCTGTGCAAGCTGGGGTTTAACGTTGAGCACTCATTTGCACTTCCGCATTTTGGGCACCAAATCGAAAAAATGCGGAAGTAGACCGTTCTTCCGGGTGCTTCAAAACGCCACTGAGCAACTTCCATCGTAATGAATAGCGCGGGGGGCGGGGCTGTCGCTCCGGTCCTCCCTCTATTCTTTTATAACTCTATGGTTGAACATGTCATTTGGGACGAATGTTGTGGACAGACTAACTGTAAAAATACACAAGACAAGTCATGTGTATTTTAGAGTTATTTGTGCACATTACACACACACAGATGTATGGATAAACACAGACACACACATAACCACCCAGGCTCTTCCCCTTTATAGCCAAGGCATTTGCGAACATGCTCTACTATTCGTTTCTTTTATACCATAATGTATAACACTTAAGTTGCTATTACATCAATCAACAGCTCTATACCACAAGCACATGTTGTCGCGTGGTATTTCAGCGCGGGGGTAAACAGCAGCCTGTGGATCGAGGAGCTGGTGCAGTGCCAACCACCCAGGCACTCTTGACGAGATTACCTCTACACCCCAATTCAATTACGAGTCCGCTCTAGTCGCCGCTCGCCCCTTCAGGGTCTACCGTAATCATAACGGATGGCTTCTTTCTGCGAGACACCCACCCCATGCACCAATCCCTCAGCTCCGATGGGGCCCGGAGGGGTGGAGCGCATGCAGCCACCCCACCCCACCAATCCCTCACCTCCGAGGGGCCTGGCGGGGTGGAGCGCATGCCCCTACCCCACCCCACCCCACCAATCCCTCACCTCCGAGGGGCCTGGTAGGGTGGAGCGCATGCACCCACCCCACCCCACCAATCCCTCACCTCCGAGGGGCCTGGTAGGGTGGAGCGCATGCACCCACCCCACCCCACCAATCCCTCACCTCCGAGGGGCCTGGCAGGGTGGAGCGCATGCACCCACCCCACCCCACCAATCCCTCACCTCCGAGGGGCCTGGCGGGGTGGAGCGCATGCCCCCACCCCACCCCACCAATCCCTCACCTCCGAGGGGCCTGGCGGGGTGGAGCGCATGCCCCCACCCCACCCCACCAATCCCTCACCTCCGAGGGGCCTGGCGGGGTGGAGCGCATGCACCCACCCCACCCCACCAATCCCTCAGCTCCGAGGGGCCTGGCAGGGTGGAGCGCATGCACCCACCCCACCCCACCCCACCAATCCCTCACCTCCGAGGGGCCTGGCAGGGTGGAGCGCATGCACCCACCCCACCCCACCAATCCCTCACCTCCGAGGGGCCTGTGGAGCGAATGCATGCAGAGACGCTCATCACGCCACAGCTATAGCAGTGTTGACTTTGACAGCACATTTAGATTTTAGTTTTAGTCATATAGTCTTTTGAATCGTTTTCATTTAGTTATAGTCGTTAAAAATATGGAGATAAGAGGCTTCTGCCCGACAGCAACGGCATGCAGTACTGTATGTGCAATCACAAAGTACAACGATAAACACACCTATAGCATACACACTATATATACACTAAACACACCTATAGCATTAACCTGGCATCTACACATGAACACACCTACCTATAGCATTAACCCGGCATCTACACATTCAACTAAACACACCTGCCCCTAGGCATCTACACATTCAACTAAACACACCTACCCCTAGGCATCTACACATTCAACTAAACACACCTACCCCTAGGCATCTACACATTCAACTAAACACACCTGCCCCTATAGGCATCTACACATTCAACTAAACACACCTGCCCCTATAGGCATCTACACATTCAACTAAACACACCTGCCCCTAGGCATCTACACATTCAACTAAACACACCTGCCCCTAGGCATCTACACATTCAACTGAACACACCTGCCCCTAGGCATCTACACATTCAACTAAACACACCTGCCCCTATAGGCATCTACACATTCAACTAAACACACCTGCCCCTAGGCATCTACACATTCAACTAAACACACCTGCCCCTAGGCATCTACACATTCAACTAAACACACCTGCCCCTAGGCATCTACACATTCAACTAAACACACCTACCCCTAGGCATCTACACATTCAACTAAACACACCTGCCCCTAGGCATCTACACATTCAACTAAACACACCTGCCCCTATAGGCATCTACACATTCAACTAAACACACCTACCCCTAGGCATCTACACATTCAACTAAACACACCTGCCCCTATAGGCATCTACACATTCAACTAAACACACCTGCCCCTAGGCATCTACACATTCAACTAAACACACCTGCCCCTAGGCATCTACACATTCAACTAAACACACCTACCCCTAGGCATCTACACATTCAACTAAACACACCTGCCCCTAGGCATCTACACATTCAACTAAACACACCTGCCCCTAGGCATCTACACATTCAACTAAACACACCTGCCCCTAGGCATCTACACATTCAACTAAACACACCTACCCCTATAGGCATCTACACATTCAACTAAACACACCTGCCCCTAGGCATCTACACATTCAACTAAACACACCTGCCCCTAGGCATCTACACATTCAACTAAACACACCTGCCCCTAGGCATCTACACATTCAACTAAACACACCTACCCCTAGGCATCTACACATTCAACTAAACACACCTGCCCCTATAGGCATCTACACATTCAACTAAACACACCTACCCCTATAGGCATCTACACATTCAACTAAACACACCTGCCCCTATAGGCATCTACACATTCAACTAAACACACCTGCCCCTATAGGCATCTACACATTCAACTAAACACACCTGCCCCTATAGGCATCTACACATTCAACTAAACACACCTACCCCTATAGGCATCTACACATTCAACTAAACACACCTGCCCCTATAGGCATCTACACATTCAACTAAACACACCTGCCCCTATAGGCATCTACACATTCAACTAAACACACCTGCCCCTAGGCATCTACACATTCAACTAAACACACCTACCCCTATAGGCATCTACACATTCAACTAAACACACCTGCCCCTATAGGCATCTACACATTCAACTAAACACACCTACCCCTAGGCATCTACACATTCAACTAAACACACCTGCCCCTATAGGCATCTACACATTCAACTAAACACACCTACCCCTATAGGCATCTACACATTCAACTAAACACACCTGCCCCTATAGGCATCTACACATTCAACTAAACACACCTGCCCCTATAGGCATCTACACATTCAACTAAACACACCTGCCCCTATAGGCATCTACACATTCAACTAAACACACCTACCCCTATAGGCATCTACACATTCAACTAAACACACCTACCCCTAGGCATCTACACATTCAACTAAACACACCTACCCCTAGGCATCTACACATTCAACTAAACACACCTGCCCCTATAGGCATCTACACATTCAACTAAACACACCTGCCCCTATAGGCATCTACACATTCAACTAAACACACCTACCCCTATAGGCATCTACACATTCAACTAAACACACCTGCCCCTAGGCATCTACACATTCAACTAAACACACCTGCCCCTATAGGCATCTACACATTCAACTAAACACACCTACCCCTATAGGCATCTACACATTCAACTAAACACACCTGCCCCTATAGGCATCTACACATTCAACTAAACACACCTGCCCCTAGGCATCTACACATTCAACTAAACACACCTGCCCCTATAGGCATCTACACATTCAACTAAACACACCTGCCCCTATAGGCATCTACACATTCAACTAAACACACCTACCCCTATAGGCATCTACACATTCAACTAAACACACCTGCCCCTAGGCATCTACACATTCAACTAAACACACCTGCCCCTAGGCATCTACACATTCAACTAAACACACCTACCCCTAGGCATCTACACATTCAACTAAACACACCTACCCCTATAGGCATCTACACATTCAACTAAACACACCTGCCCCTATAGGCATCTACACATTCAACTAAACACACCTGCCCCTATAGGCATCTACACATTCAACTAAACACACCTACCCCTAGGCATCTACACATTCAACTAAACACACCTACCCCTAGGCATCTACACATTCAACTAAACACACCTACCCTATAGGCATCTACACATTCAACTAAACACACCTGCCCCTAGGCATCTACACATTCAACTAAACACACCTACCCCTATAGGCATCTACACATTCAACTAAACACACCTGCCCCTAGGCATCTACACATTCAACTAAACACACCTACCCCTATAGGCATCTATACATTCAACTAAACACACCTGCCCCTAGGCATCTACACATTCAACTAAACACACCTGCCCCTAGGCATCTACACATTCAACTAAACACACCTGCCCCTATAGGCATCTACACATTCAACTAAACACACCTACCCCTAGGCATCTACACATTCAACTAAACACACCTGCCCCTAGGCATCTACACATTCAACTAAACACACCTGCCCCTAGGCATCTACACATTCAACTAAACACACCTGCCCCTATAGGCATCTACACATTCAACTAAACACACCTGCCCCTATAGGCATCTACACATTCAACTAAACACACCTACCCCTAGGCATCTACACATTCAACTAAACACACCTGCCCCTATAGGCATCTACACATTCAACTAAACACACCTGCCCCTATAGGCATCTACACATTCAACTAAACACACCTGCCCCTAGGCATCTACACATTCAACTAAACACACCTGCCCCTAGGCATCTACACATTCAACTAAACACACCTGCCCCTATAGGCATCTACACATTCAACTAAACACACCTGCCCCTAGGCATCTACACATTCAACTAAACACACCTGCCCCTAGGCATCTACACATTCAACTAAACACACCTGCCCCTATAGGCATCTACACATTCAACTAAACACACCTGCCCCTATAGGCATCTACACATTCAACTAAACACACCTGCCCCTATAGGCATCTACACATTCAACTAAACACACCTGCCCCTAGGCATCTACACATTCAACTAAACACACCTGCCCCTAGGCATCTACACATTCAACTAAACACACCTGCCCCTATAGGCATCTACACATTCAACTAAACACACCTACCCCTCGGCAACTACACATTCAACTAAACACACCTGCCCCTAGGCATCTACACATTCAACTAAACACACCTGCCCCTAGGCATCTACACATTCAACTAAACACACCTGCCCCTAGGCATCTACACATTCAACTAAACACACCTGCCCCTAGGCATCTACACATTCAACTAAACACACCTACCCCTAGGCATCTACACATTCAACTGAACACACCTGCCCCTAGGCATCTACACATTCAACTAAACACACCTACCCCTATAGGCATCTACACATTCAACTAAACACACCTACCCCTAGGCATCTACACATTCAACTAAACACACCTGCCCTATAGGCATCTACACATTCAACTAAACACACCTGCCCCTAGGCATCTACACATTCAACTAAACACACCTACCCCTAGGCATCTACACATTCAACTAAACACACCTGCCCCTAGGCATCTACACATTCAACTAAACACACCTACCCCTAGGCATCTACACATTCAACTAAACACACCTGCCCCTAGGCATCTACACATTCAACTAAACACACCTACCCCTAGGCATCTACACATTCAACTAAACACACCTGCCCCTAGGCATCTACACATTCAACTAAACACACCTGCCCTATAGGCATCTACACATTCAACTAAACACACCTGCCCTATAGGCATCTACACATTCAACTAAACACACCTGCCCCTAGGCATCTACACATTCAACTAAACACACCTGCCCCTAGGCATCTACACATTCAACTAAACACACCTACCCCTATAGGCATCTACACATTCAACTAAACACACCTGCCCCTAGGCATCTACACATTCAACTAAACACACCTACCCCTATAGGCATCTACACATTCAACTAAACACACCTGCCCCTAGGCATCTACACATTCAACTAAACACACCTACCCCTATAGGCATCTACACATTCAACTAAACACACCTGCCCCTAGGCATCTACACATTCAACTAAACACACCTGCCCCTAGGCATCTACACATTCAACTAAACACACCTGCCCCTAGGCATCTACACATTCAACTAAACACACCTGCCCCTAGGCATCTACACATTCAACTAAACACACCTACCCCTATAGGCATCTACACATTCAACTAAACACACCTGCCCCTATAGGCATCTACACATTCAACTAAACACACCTGCCCCTATAGGCATCTACACATTCAACTAAACACACCTGCCCCTAGGCATCTACACATTCAACTAAACACACCTGCCCCTATAGGCATCTACACATTCAACTAAACACACCTGCCCCTAGGCATCTACACATTCAACTAAACACACCTACCCCTAGGCATCTACACATTCAACTAAACACACCTGCCCCTAGGCATCTACACATTCAACTAAACACACCTACCCCTATAGGCATCTACACATTCAACTAAACACACCTGCCCCTAGGCATCTACACATTCAACTAAACACACCTGCCCTATAGGCATCTACACATTCAACTAAACACACCTGCCCCTAGGCATCTACACATTCAACTAAACACACCTGCCCCTAGGCATCTACACATTCAACTAAACACACCTGCCCCTATAGGCATCTACACATTCAACTAAACACACCTGCCCCTAGGCATCTACACATTCAACTAAACACACCTGCCCCTATAGGCATCTACACATTCAACTAAACACACCTGCCCCTAGGCATCTACACATTCAACTAAACACACCTACCCCTATAGGCATCTACACATTCAACTAAACACACCTGCCCCTATAGGCATCTACACATTCAACTAAACACACCTGCCCCTAGGCATCTACACATTCAACTAAACACACCTGCCCCTAGCCTTATAACCTGCCATCCAACTAAACAAATGTGTGTAGAGCGGCGGGGGACCACTGATGTGTGAGTGCTTCATGGGGGCCATTATGGCCTAATCGCCCGTGTTCATCACACCCACTGTACAGACCGTGGAGAAGGGGCAGAGGTAGATGATTCAAGGGGAAGTTACAAGTGTGGGGAAATACATTTTCTTTTTCATAGTACTTCTCTGCAAAATGGCCTGCAATTCCTCCACTATTTCTTTTTTACTTGAATGAATATATAGTATAACTTACAATGTCAGTGGCTGAAAGATGTGGTTCTGTTCCAGGCAGCATGACTTGGTAAATGGTGCATGGAACTGGACAACATACATCTGTCTGCCTTCTGGGTGTAGGCCCTATATGGAACTGGACAACATACATCTGTCTGCCTTCTGGGTGTAGGCCCTATATGGAACTGGACAACATACATCTGTCTGCCTTCTGGGTGTAGGCCCTATATGGAACTGGACAACATACATCTGTCTGCCTTCTGGGTGTAGGCCCTATATGGAACTGGACAACATACATCTGTCTGCCTTCTGGGTGTAGGCCCTATATGGAACTGGACAACATACATCTGTCTGCCTTCTGGGTGTAGGCCCTATATGGAACTGGACAACATACATCTGTCTGCCTTCTGGGTGTAGGCCCTATATGGAACTGGACAACATACATCTGTCTGACTTCTGGGTGTAGGCCCTATATGGAACTGGACAACATACATCTGTCTGCCTTCTGGGTGTAGGCCCTGGAACTGGACAACATACATCTGTCTGCCTTCTGGGTGTAGGCCCTATATGGAACTGGACAACATACATCTGACTGACTGACGGGTGTAGGCCCTATATGGAACTGGACAACATACATCTGTCTGACTTCTGGGTGTAGGCCCTATATGGAACTGGACAACATACATCTGACTGACTGACGGGTGTAGGCCCTATATGGAACTGGACAACATACATCTGACTGACTGACGGGTGTAGGCCCTATATGGAACTGGACAACATACATCTGTCTGCCTTCTGGGTGTAGGCCCCATGGAACTGGACACAATACATCTGTCTGACTTCTGGGTGTAGGCCCTATATGGATCTGGACACAATACATCTGTCTGACTTCTGGGTGTAGGCCCTATATGGAACTGGACAACATACATCTGTCTGACTTCTGGGTGTAGGCCCTATATGGAACTGGACAACATACATGGTTCCCAAAGTGGGGTCCGGGGACCCCCAGGGGTACTGAGGGAGTTCCAGGAGGTCCCCAGCTAAATGACAGTTTGGAACCAAATGGACCCTTTTGGGTGTGTAACTCTGAGAGTGTACAAATGAAACCAAATGGACCCTAACGGGTCCATTTGGTTCCATTTGTACACTCTCAGAGTTACATTAACATTGATTTTACAATATAAATCGGGGGTCCCAGAGATAGAAATGACATTCAATGGGGGACCGTAGACTAATTCATGTCAAACTGGGGGTCCTTGAAATTAAACAGGGTGAGAATCACTGCTAGAGCCGTCAAAATCCTCTCTTATGGAGGTCCTTTGCATATTTTTTAAAATGGGGGTCCACGGGCTCATCAGTGTCAATTTGGGGGTCCTTGACATGACAAAGTTTGGGAACCCCTGCTTTACTGCACACACAGTAGCGATGTCTGGGTGTGATCAAGGACATGACTCAAATAGAGAGATTTACCAGAAGCAGCAGGTGATTCATTTCCTAAAAGGTGACACATTGGGAGCTTGGAGATCTGCTTTACTTTGCTTTCATCTCGAAATAAATTGTGGAATGTTTTTGAATATTTTATTTTAAAACAAAAACTTTGCACGGGGCTCTCTGGCACAAAATATTTTCCGATGGGGGTTAGGAACAATTAATTTGGTAATAACTTACAGGTGTTCCAAGTAACACTTCAGGCTTTCCTGTAGGCTACTTATCCTGCATTTTGTGGAGGATAATACATGTTTTCCCAAGATTCTTTTCACTGTTTATATATAGCTTTGCTAATTATTTTCTTTTGCTATTCTCTTGTTTTCTTTTGTCACTTTACTTTTCATTGTAGAAAAAAATCTGAATATCATTTACATAACAACACCTTTGCAAATGCCCTCCTTTCTCACTGACAATGTTCTGACAATTTTCTGACAATCTTTAATTGCCAATGGCATGACATGTGAAGTTCTCAAATGTCACATCTACTATAAGTGGACAAAGCCGGACATGGCAACCCATGGGAGAGAGGGATACTGTAAGAAGTAAGAACAGGTGAGTATGTCTTGTCGTCGTGCTTCTGTTCTGACAGATTCATTATGTTTAACACTCATGAGTCGTTCTCCCCTCCTCTCCCCTCGGTATCTAGTGGCCCACGGCACCAGAATAGCCACGGCTAAAGTGCAGGCGCATCACGACACGACACTAGCTGGATCAAGTCAAGCAGAGACAGCCAAATAGATTCACCCACGCGACACGACCTTCAAGTAGCACTGCAGTCTTCAGGTGACTGGTTATCCTCGGAATTTCATAGATGGCAGAACAGGTGAATAAACTCATCAATATGCAGTGAATGTGTGTCTCTTTCACCAAATAGCCATTTTGTTGCAAGCATTTCTCAGCACACTCAGCCATCAAGCAACTGATGGTAGGGCACTTTTCCCCATGAATATTATTTCCATTTGATAAAAGATTGCCCAACGATTACCAAACAAAAGACAAGTAATCAATGGAAAAGGACTTATTTCGTGCTTTTCTTTATAGTGTGTGTGTGTGTGTGTGTGTGTGTGTGTGTGTGTGTGTGTGTGTGTGTGTGTGTGTGTGTGTGTGTGTGTGTGTGTGTGTGTGTGATTGCGTGCAGGGGCGCCGGTGGACTTATGGATCTTTAGATTAATTTCAAACTGCCATTGCATATTGTATTGATTGTATGTGGCCGCATAAAGTTAAAGATCAATTAAAAGCAAGAGTGTAGAAGTAGGTATTGAGCTGCGCTTTAAAAGTGTCTACAGTGGCTGCCTGTCAAAGGTACGTATAGTGGGAGTTTGTTCCATGGCGTAGGCCCGTAGAAGCAGAAAGCTGCTTCACCATGTTTTTTAGTTGCCATTTTCTTAGGCACAGCGAGCAGGCCAGCAATGGAAGACCTGTGGGGGCGGTTTGGGACATACAGTACAGTATTTAGGCAGGCAGTCATGTAGGTAGGAAGGTGTGAGACCATTGAGAGCTTTATAAACAAGTAAAATAATTTTAAAATCAATCCTAAAAACAACCAGAAGCCAGTGCAGTGAAGCTAAAACTGGAGTAATATGTTCTCTCATCTTAGTTTTAGTTAAAACTCATTGCATTTTGGACAAGTTGTAATGTGTCAGTTGTTTCCTTTGGCAGTCCAGAAAAAAGTGCATTGCTCTAATCAAGCCGAGAAAACACAAAGGCATAGATCAGCGATTTTGCATCGTCCAATGACAAATCAGTCAAACAGGTAAATGGTAAATGGTGCATTTATATAGCGCCTTTATCCAAGGCGCTTTACATAGATTGTGCATTACATTCACCCATTCATACACACATTCATACACCGATTGGGGCGGAACTCATGCAAGGTACCAACCAGCACATCGGGAGCAATTTGGGGTTCAGTGTCTTGCCCAAGGACACTTCGACATGTAGCCAGGAGGAGCCGGGATTCGAACCACCGACCCATATGGATCATTGGACGACCTGCTCTACCTCTTGAGCCCCGACTGTGGCATGTGGGTTAGAAAGACAACCTGGACACAGCCCCCCCTGTTGGCTCAAAATAAGGTCCATTTCATTTGAAACGGTTGAGACATACAGTACTGCGGCTAAATCCACCTCTCTGACTGCGTGCAAGTGCGTTCACGCACGTGTGCATTTCAGTCTCTCTCCATCTGTCTTTCTTTGCGTGTGCATTTGTGTGCACAGTAGATTTGACAAGTTTGAGAGTGAAAAATCCAATGAAAGGCAAATGAAAAGTAGAAATCAATGTGCCAGTTGTAATTCTGCTGTTACTTGCAAGACATATTTCTGTCAATGCACCAGGGAGCTGAGAGAATACAGTGCGAGGCCTTGAAGTTTGCGTAATAATGGCACCATTTACCACAGCCACACTCCTCACAGTGACACCCAGCCCAGGGCCACTTTGATCAAGCCTCCCTGCCAATCTTCAATCATGCATGGGAGGACAGACACAGCAATGTAACGGTTTTGTAGTCGGACATGGGAGGGGTTATTATTAGCATTGACAGCCTGTGTGTGTGTGTGTGTGTGTGTGTGTGTGTGTGTGTGTGTGTGTGTGTGTGTGTGTGTGTGTTCGCATACGTTTGGGATAGTGGGGTGACAATTGTCTTGGGTATATGTGTGTGTGTCTGTGTGTGTGTATAATGTATTGGCTGTTTGTGAGTAGGCTACATACTCAGTATGCATTATGTCATACTGTATATGAAATATATATAAAATGGTCTCTTTCACAGTCTCTCTGCCTTTGCACACACACACACACACACACACACACACACACACACACACACACACACACACACACACACACACACACACACACACACACACACACACACACACACACACACACACACACACACACACACACACACACACACACACACACACACTAGCTCTTCCTTCATGTCGTCTCCCTCCCAGATGAGTCAGGAAGACATTTGTCACATGAGTGCTGTAGGCAAGACAACGATGGAGAGACAGGTTTGACGTACCGTATTCCTGGGAGCAGAATACTGTACACAGGGTTCAATAGGGGTTCACCCATTTATCCCCATTTATCTACAAGCTCGTAGCGCGGTGCCGCACTATGAGCTTGTAGATCTGCTATTTTTCAATAGCTAAAGAATAACATAATGCTTAAAACACCAAAAGGGGTTCCCGCCCAAAATGGGTTGGGAGCAGTATACTGTACACAGGGTTAAGAGAACAGATTTGTGTTAGAATTAAATTTCCAAAATTCCCATTTTGGACTGAAGTCGATTCAAAAAAAGGCTTCTAAATAAATAAAAACAGTTTTCTGAAAACTCAACCTTTTTCCATGTCAAGGACCCCCAGAATTATCTGTATTTGGCCGCGGACCCCCATCTGAGAATATGTTGTTCCAGGGACCCCTGCCCCCCGGAAGAGTTAAAAAGATTTGCCATATATTTTCACGATTTTTCAAAAATAGCAGATCTACAAGCTTGTAGATTTTACTCTGAAAAGCTCCGCCTTCCATTTCCCCCCAAAACCCTGGTATATTCCATTACTACCTCGCTCTGTTAAGTCATGTACTGGTTACTACAAAACAATGACTACAACATGACGTAACAATATCATCCTGATGACTACAAAACAATGACTACAACATGACGTAACAATATCATCCTGATGACTACAAAACAATGACTACAACATGACGTAACAATATCATCCTGATGACTACAAAACAATGACTACAACATGACGTAACAATATCATCCTGATGACTACAAAACAATGACTACAACATGACGTAACAATATCATCCTGATGACTACAAAACAATGACTACAACATGACGTAACAATATCATCCTGATGACTACAAAACAATGACTACAACATGACGTAACGATATCACCCTGATGACTACAAAACAATGACTACAACATGACGTAACAATATCATCCTGATGACTACAAAACAATGACTACAACATGACGTAACAATATCATCCTGATGATGTAGTATATGGGCCCCAAAAGCTACACAGGGAAGACCCTTGATTTGGTCAGCATAGTTGACAAAGGACCCACCGTCTAAGCCACCCTTCCCCCCTCAGAGAGAGAACAGGGATAACAGTATGCCTCTAGGATGTTTCTGTGCTCAACAAGTCATAAATACACATATAGAAACAATTGTACTTGCATCCACATCACAATGTCATGCTGCGTCATGTATTTCATATTGCAATGTACTGAGTTGGGATTTAGATATAGGTGGACCTATGTCATGTTAAAAATAAGGCTATGTTCTTAAGACGTGCTGTGAAGCTTTAGAGGAGCCAGCAGTGCAGGGGCCGAATTGATGGGTCAAAGAGGTCATACGGTTCCCAGATCCGTCCGGCCACTTATCAATAGGTTCGCACGGCTTTTGTCTAAAGTTCTTTTGAGATGGATGAGTCACACATACCATATAGGAGAAGAAACACACACACACACACACTTTCAGTCACTTACTCACTCACACGCACACACACACACATTCTCAGTCATTCACACACACACAGACACATACACGCACTCGCATGCACACACATGCACATCTAGTATAATAAGGGCCTCGTGTCAAGTGAACGAGGCTTGCAGTAAGGATCACCCTCTTGTTAAGTCATGATTTGATATGTTTTGTTGTTCTTGAAATAAACTCTGAGTTAGAAATAAGAACACTGCCTGGACCACCTCTGTTTATATGTTCTGCCTGGTATATATCCACTTATTATCAACACTCCATTTACTACAATGACTACAAAACAATGACTACAACATGACGTAACAATATCATCCTGATGACTACAAAACAATGACTACAACATGACGTAACAATATCATCCTGATGACTACAAAACAATGACTACAACATGACGTAACGATATCATCCTGATGACTACAAAACAATGACTACAACATGACGTAACAATATCATCCTGATGACTACAAAACAATGACTACAACATGACGTAACAATGTCATCCTGATGACTACAAAACAATGACTACAACATGACGTAACGATATCATCCTGATGACTACAAAACAATGACTACAACATGACGTAACAATATCATCCTGATGACTACAAAACAATGACTACAACATGACGTAACGATATCATCCTGATGACTACAAAACAATGACTACAACATGACGTAACGATATCATCCTGATGACTACAAAACAATGACTACAACATGACGTAACAATATCATCCTGATGACTACAAAACAATGACTACAACATGACGTAACAATATCATCCTGATGACTACAAAACAATGACTACAACATGACGTAACGATATCATCCTGATGACTACAAAACAATGACTACAACATGACGTAACAATATCATCCTGATGACTACAAAACAATGACTACAACATGACGTAACAATATCATCCTGATGACTACAAAACAATGACTACAACATGACGTAACGATATCATCCTGATGACTACAAAACAATGACTACAACATGACGTAACAATATCATCCTGATGACTACAAAACAATGACTACAACATGACGTAACGATATCATCCTGATGACTACAAAACAATGACTACAACATGACGTAACGATATCATCCTGATGACTACAAAACAATGACTACAACATGACGTAACGATATCATCCTGATGACTACAAAACAATGACTACAACATGACGTAACGATATCATCCTGATGACTACAAAACAATGACTACAACATGACGTAACGATATCATCCTGATGACTACAAAACAATGACTACAACATGACGTAACAATATCATCCTGATGACTACAAAACAATGACTACAACATGACGTAACGATATCATCCTGATGACTACAAAACAATGACTACAACATGACGTAACAATATCATCCTGATGACTACAAAACAATGACTACAACATGACGTAACGATATCATCCTGATGACTACAAAACAATGACTACAACATGACGTAACAATATCATCCTGATGACTACAAAACAATGACTACAACATGACGTAACGATATCATCCTGATGACTACAAAACAATGACTACAACATGACGTAACAATATCATCCTGATGACTACAAAACAATGACTACAACATGACGTAACAATATCATCCTGATGACTACAAAACAATGACTACAACATGACGTAACGATATCATCCTGATGACTACAAAACAATGACTACAACATGACGTAACAATATCATCCTGATGACTACAAAACAATGACTACAACATGACGTAACGATATCATCCTGATGACTACAAAACAATGACTACAACATGACGTAACGATATCATCCTGATGACTACAAAACAATGACTACAACATGACGTAACGATATCATCCTGATGACTACAAAACAATGACTACAACATGACGTAACGATATCATCCTGATGACTACAAAACAATGACTACAACATGACGTAACGATATCACCGGCTCCCGACCGGATCATGAACCCGAAGAGGAACGCTGCCCAGGCTATGGATTCCCCAGCAAATATAACCTTTATGGAACGAGAGAGAGAGAGAGAGAGAGAGAGAGAACAGAGAGAGAGAGAGAGAGAGAGAGAGAAAGAGTCTCACGTTTGATGATTCAGATCATAGATTTGTGATATTTATCTTGCAATTTGGGTGCATCTGTCACAGCTGTGCTCATTTGCTGCAGCGATTAAAAAAAATAAAACAAAAATAAAAATAAAAGGTTATCTAGCCAGCAGTATATTGAGCTGGTATTCCAGCCGTCTAAAAATACCAGCAGGCCTTACTATATATTCATCTGTGTCAACATATCAATTATGTACAGTATAGATGTGTTGAGCTGTCACTGCACGAGAGATGACTGCTGTATTATGAATAGCGCTTTCTGCCTTAAGCATCTTCTTTGAAATGCTCTTGGGTGGGCGGATGCAGAAGAAAGTCCTCAGTGTTCCTCTGTAACATCTTAGAATGTCAAATTGACTCTCAGGATGGTCTAGCGTGGAGGCGGTAGAACTCTAAACCTATAGCCTCTGATTACCCAATATCCAATCTTTTGTATATCTATTCACCTTTTTCCTAGGCTGTGTGTGTGCTCCACTTCCTGTCGATTTCATTGGACATCATGGTCATCTGACCAGTTTCATTGGATTTCATTGGATGAAATCGACAGGAAGTGGAGCACACACAGCCTAGGAAAAAGGTGAATACAGTATCTCTAAAAATGTTTTGATGAAACATTTGTTTTCTTGTAAGGACCAGGACAATGCCCATTTCTCTAATTCCACTACACTTGCACGTTACATCATGTTACATCACGCTGCCACTCAAGTGATTACTGGCCAATCACAGGGCATCTTTTCCGGGACTTACAGACCCGAACATGCGCTCTGTGACGCACAGGCTCATGCTTCCGCGGGGCTCCGCAAGGAATCTCGGGAAAGTTTTGCCCTCCCTTGAGCACATACGCTCCAGAGCCGGAAAGGGCGTCTACGTTTGTCTGTTTTTTTTTATTTAAAATTTTGCAACAAAGTTTTTTCACCCGGTGCCAATTATCTAATGTAATCCTGGGCGCTACACTTCCTCTGCCAACCTGGGGGGGCAGCGGACTAACCTCATGCCTCCTTCTATGCATGAGGAGTCCAAGCTGCTTCTTTTCACCTGACAGGGGGGAATTTCCCCCTCCATCAGGCGCCCCGGCTGGCCAGGGGGAGGTAGTTTTAGAGACCAGGATTACTGCATGTTTTTGTGAGGGTACCTACCCTAGGGGACACGGGGAGAACATGCTAACTCCACACAGAAAGGCTCTTACGCCAACCCCACCTCGGGTATGGGCACTGATGACGCGGAGGAGGGAACACGCCCCCAGCGCCCACAGCTTCCCCAGCGGGAATCGAACCCAGAACCTTCTAGCTGTGAGGCGACAGCACTACCGACTGTGCCACCGTGTTTATCGGACACTGAAAAAGGGTGAATAGAAAATAGAAAAAGACTGACTTGCTATTTTGAAGTGTTTTGGGAGTATTTTGAAAGCTGACTGTGCCTTTTTGTGCACACACTACTCTCACTCAGACCAGAGTGTGACTGACACACACGCGCACGCACGCACGCACGCACGCACGCACGCACGCACACACGCACACACGCACACACGCACACACGCACACACACACACACACACACACACACACACACACACACACACACACACACGATGTGTCTCCGACAAGCTGCCAGGCTGAGGGAGCTCATATGAAATGACATTACTTCTAGAGTATTAAACGTGATCCCATCTGCTGATGATCCTCACAGGCGTGACGTTCCGTTCAGGTGCTTTTGAGGTGTGTTGTGTGCATCCTAATGCGATGTTTAAGGTGTCACACAGCCTATTGAAGATGAAGTACGATCAAGTGACGACAGTATCTTTTCATGTGGAGTGCCACATGAAGGAGGACACTACAAAAAGCATTCCTCTGACTGACTGTGCCAGTTGCCACATGTCCAAATAACACCTTGGCTTGCCATGATGATTTCAAAAGAGAATAATGGACAATTAACCCATTTGGGCGGGAACCCCATTTGGTGTTAGCATTATGTCATGCTTTAGCTATTGAAAAATAGCAGATCTACAAGCTCATAGCGCGCCACCGAGTGGCGCGCTACAAGCTTGTAGGTCTGCTATTTTTGAAAAATCAAAGAACCACTGACATAGAAACATAGCTTTTTCAGAAAACTGTCAGGATGTAGAAGACATTTTTAGAATCTGATCTCAGGTCAAAATGGGTTAAGCGAGGCTATGAATTTTTCGGCACAGAAACAGTATATATCATCTCTCCTTATGTCCAAAATTGTTACTTTTCACTAGTATTCAAATTCAATAGCGAAAGTATACTGTAGCCGCTACAGTATACTTTTGCTATTTTTGAATTTGACATGCAGTGCACGCTTTGAGCTTGCAGATCCGCTACAGTGTAGCGGATCTGCAAGCTCAAAGCGTGTCACTGCATGTTACGGTTCAAGCGTGCATACCTGCTACTTTTGAAAGGAACAAAAATCACACCCGTGTGAACTGAGTGGTGTAAGGTTTTATATAGCCTGATCAGCTCTGATCTGACGTAATGAAATCACACCCGGATGTGATTTCACAACTGGCTTTTTTTGTGCAGAAAAAATGAGCACGGTTGCTACGGTCATCCAGTTCACCCGGGTGTGATTTAATTACGTCAGAAATTATTTTGAACATAGCAACCATGCTCATTTTTTCTGCACACAAAAGCCAGTTGTAGGAGTGGTTTACACCACTCAAAAAACAGTGATATTACAATATCATCCCCTACCCTAACCCCTCCCCCTTTATCATACAAAAACCACACCCGTGTGAAGTGAGGGGCGCTCTTATCATCTTACAACATCGAGGAGGGATCGATCACCTATGATTAGGTGATGTAATGTAATGATGATGTAAAACAAACATTAATGTCTGTCCATTGTCAATGGCGTTTTTAAAACAAACATTGAACTATAAAAACAAACATTAAACCTGTATATAGGAGGGGCTAGCGCCGCTCAACAACAGCTGTGGGTGCGGCTTCAGTTCAGGTGGATCACCACCCAATCACCACCCACCAGGCAAACCAGGCATACTTAATGAACCGATGGGCGTGTCCACATAAAAACGCCATTTTAACAAATACTGTACACTTTTTAGAAAAAAAAATCTTCGTCCTTATATTATAATAATAATACCTGATGATCACGTTTTAGGGTGGAAAGAAATCACGGCACTCCATCTTTAAATGTTTTGTTTGCGGCTTTCGCCTATATATATATATTTTTTCTTTTTATAGGAGGGACAGACAGTATAGGCTGACAGGAAATGGTGGAGAGAGATGGGGGAGTGACATGCAGTAAAGGCCGTCGGGATCGGGAGTCGAACCCGTGGCACGTACACTGCCAGACCGGCCAAGCTGCCTGGACCGCTGAGCCACGGCCCAGGCCACGGCACTCCATCTTTAACCCATTTTGGGCGGGAACCCCTTTTGGTGTTTTAAATATTACTAGCCCTTACCCGTTGTGAGATATTGCCCGCCGGGGGTACTGCACCCTGGGTGCGTTTTTAATTCACTAATAAATTCATTATTAATCATTAATGTGTAAAATCAAAAAAAGGGCTTCGTTAAGACCTCCATATTATTATGGTCAATGCCTGTGTGAAAAGTGGGAGCGATTGGTGCAGGTGGTGAGGAGATACGGCGGTGTTTGACACACATTCATTCAGACAGACAGACAGACAGACAGACAGACAGACAGACAGACAGACAGACAGACAGACAGACAGACAGACAGACAGACAGACAGACAGACAGACAGACAGACAGACAGACAGACAGACAGACAGACAGACAGACAGACAGACAGACAGACATTGACTGAATTATAGTATGATGATGATATGATGATGATGTTATAATTTAGCTATTAAAAAATAGCAGATCTACAAGCTCATATGTCTGCTATTTTTGAAAAATCGTGAACATTTTTTAGGTCAGGCCTAAATGGGTTAAAATATGGAGTTAGGAGGTTTCTACCCACCAGCAACGATACTATTGTACCACATTTACTCTCTGATGTGTGGCTAATCGTCCGACGTTATCAGGGATCCATTAGTCTTATGTGACATTTTGCACATCACGCAGCCCTGCATCTTTAGACATGGCCAACATGGAACTACAGTGTGCATGGCTAAAGCATCATAATTGGCAAACGGACGTGCCAACCAATCCTTGCGACAACATCCAGATCGGGGGGGGGGGGGGGGGGGGGGGTGCCTGGCTGGATGGAATCACTTGCCTGTAACATTTGCCATTCAAACATGGCCAATCAATCGTGGCAGCCATTTAACCCATCCTGGGCGGGAACCCCTTTTGGTGTTAGCATTATGTTATGCTTTAGCTATTTAAAAAAAATAGCAGACCTACAAGCTCATAGCGCGCCACTCGGTGGCGCGCTATGAGCTTGTAGATCTGCTATTTTTGAAAAATCAAAGAACGACTGACATAGAAACAGCTTTTTCAGAAAACTGTCAGGATGTAGAAGACATTTTTAGAATCTGATCTCAGGTCAAAATGGGTTAAATGTTAACGGTTAAGAATGAACTGCCACCATGCAGACAATTGACGCAAAAAGAAGAAATATTTATTCATATAGTTTCTTTTCTTTTTTTGTTATAGATCTCTGCGGAGCTTAACCCATTTTGGGCGGGAACCCCTTTTGGTGTTAGCATTATGTTGTGCTTTAGCTATTGAAAATCAGCAGATCTACAAGTCTACGCGCCACTCGGTGGCGCGCTATGAGCTTGTAGGTCTGCTATTTTTTAAAAATAGCGTTCTGAAAAAGAACGACTGACATAGAAACATAGCTTTTTCAGAAAACTGTCAGGATTTAGAAGACATTTTTAGAATCTGATCTCAGGTGAAAATGGCTTAATTGACAGGAATAACTACCTCTCTATTGTCGAGGGGAGGAGAGAAGTTTGCCTATTCTTCAGCTGAGAAATCGCTGAATAAAAAAAATCAATCTGGGCACAGGAGGAGGTGTCGGCCCGTTAATCATTACGGGTGACAGAGATGTATAGTGTCGCGCGGGAACAGCGCGCGCCAAAAACTCATTATCATATGTCATCATGTCAAAACGTGCCGTACGCGTGAGCGGAGTGTTGAACTTGTGCGTGGAAGGAAGGAAGGAAAGAGAGAAGGAGGAAGAAAAAGCTAAATCCAGGTGCTGACCACCGTGGAAACACGATGTTTCACTAATCACTATACATGAACCCTATAGCGCCGCTATTCTGCAGGGCATGTCATCATAGTACAGTGGTTTTCAACCCTTTTCATAGCAAGTACCAACCAGATGTAGTGTGTTTGGTATTTATTTATTTGGACCACAATGGAATTAAGTCAAAAACAGCCTTCTCTGTTAGAGCCTCCCATCACTGGAAAGGACCAACCAGATGTAGTGTGTTTGGTAAAACAGCCTTCTCTGTTAGAGCCTCCCATCGCTGGAAAGGACCAACCAGATGTAGTGTGTTTGGTAAAACAGCCTTCTCTGTTAGAGCCTCCCATCGCTGGAAAGGACCAACCAGATGTAGTGTGTTTGGTAAAACAGCCTTCTCTGTTAGAGCCTCCCATCGCTGGAAAGGACCAACCAGATGTAGTGTTTGGTAAAACAGCCTTCTCTGTTAGAGCCTCCCATCGCTGGAAAGGACCAACCAGATGTAGTGTGTTTGGTAAAACAGCCTTCTCTGTTAGAGCCTCCCATCGCTGGAAAGGACCAACCAGATGTAGTGCGTTTGGTAAAACAGCCTTCTCTGTTAGAGCCTCCCATCGCTGGAAAGGACCAACCAGTCCAGATGTAGTGTGTTTGGTAAAACAGCCTTCTCTGTTAGAGCCTCCCATCGCTGGAATAGTCTCTGTTAGAGCCTCCCGTCACTGGAACAGTCTCCCTATAGAAGTAAGAGAGACCTCCAACTATCTGACCTTCAAATTCAACCTTAACCCTCTTATGGCTATTGACGCAATTGACGTAATTAATCAAAAAATCCCTCATTACGGTTTCCGTAATCGTTTAATTCCCTGTAATCGGGGGCTTAATGTAGCAAAATGTAGCAACCTTTAGCATGTTTGGCTAACGGCCGATGTAATCTACGTAAAACCGGCCGAAATCTGCGCGTGCCCGCTCTCGTCTTTATGTGCATCGCTGCGTAAAATGTGATATTTGGGGCTTGATTAGAGCTTAATTTGACTTAGTTATTAAAATAAACGATGATAGCTTAGCATCCCGGACATCTGACTGTGTAACACAGTGCAAAAAGATAGCGGCATAGTGGTGAAGTTACCGCCACCATCAGGATATAATAGTATAGGATTACCGTGTTAGAATGAGATATAGTGTGTATGTCACAGATTTTTCTATTGGCATTAAAATGACGAATTAAACATATGAATAGTGCAGGTAGAAGGCACAATCCACTGTTAATTAGGGTGTCCATAGGGGGTTAATGTGCATTGTCCCTGTCAAAAAAGGACATTATTGGTGGGTAGATCTTGCTGAGCCGATCATTTTGAAAGTAGCTCTCAAGCCAAAACAGTGTGGGCACCCCTGAGCTGGAGGCACCATGGGAACTGAGCCTCGTGGTGGTGGGCACATAGTCTCCCATAATAGACAGACTGAGCCTGGTGGTGGTGGGCACATAGTCTCCCATAATAGACAGACAATCCGATATCTCTACTGCTATGTCTGGTTACAGCTACGTTCAATGGATGGGCCAAAACTGTGTGGAAACAATTCTGAAACAACAAGTTATTCAAATACAAAATAATAAATAAATGCATTGCAGAACGAATGCAAAGAAGGATGGTCCTTCATATGGGTGTTTTGGGGACGGTATGATTTTCAAAGCAGTGGGCGTATAGGTCGGTATTAGAGGCCAGTTTTCTCAGCCATTACATTGAATTTAGATTTCCCCCAGACGTTGTCAGTAGGCGAAGATCTCCAATGCGTCTGGCTAGTGGGCGCATGCTGGTGTCTGTGAACTTCGGCTTTACTTTCCACAGTTCACCAGAGCACCAGGGGAGCGTGTTTGACCGGACGAGCAGGTACGAGGTACGAGGGAGAGTTCCTGCACTCTGACATTCGGCCGTGGAATCATCACAGCTCCTCTCTCTCTCTCTCAACCGATCATGACAGAGTGCAGTTATGTGATTTACAAACGACAATTGACCTTTAGCTAAGCCCCGCCCTCTCCCACTTAGACAATCCGACTTGGACACTTTTCAGCCCATTCATTCCAATGTAAATATCATGGATTTTACACATTAAATACTGGTTCATTTTTGGAACCAGACCTTCAAAATCTCTTCCAAATCCGTCGTCAAGGCCTGCCATATATACACTGGAAAAATGTGTGTGACATTTATTTTTTAAAACAATGTTTTATCATATAGGAAAACTATTGGTGGAGAGGTTTGTCTAACCCATGTTATGCTTAGCTGTGATTGGACCATAGCAGTTTGGGGCGGGGCTTAGCTATAGGTCAATTGAGTTAGCCAGTGTCAAGATGGGTATCAAGCCTGAGTTATGTTAACGTAATTATGTTCAGTATATGGTTGTCTACTTTATACAGTGTATATATGAATAATATAGGAGTTATTTCAAATAGCAGAGAGCATACTGTAAACTGTATAACGCTATGCAGATCAGCATAGAGGTCTCCAACTGTCACATTTTGCCATAACCTTGTCTTCAGACACTGTTGGAAAGTTAGGTGGAAAGTTAGGAATCTTTGGACAAACTATAGCGTATTATATCCTCAGCTATAGAGTGTCCGGTTGTGCAGGCTGAGAATTCCCCGTGGGCAGCAGCAGTATAGTGATATACCTTTGAAGAACAAAGCAGAAAGCTCCAACACCCTCGCAGTGAATTTTATGAACATACCCAGACAGTCCCAGACTGAGACGGAAGGAGAAGAGAGAGACATGAAGGTGGAGGCAGCCCCCGTTCCTCCATGGTGGACTGCTTGAGTCTCCTGTTTTAACACGTTCTGGGCGGGAACCCCTTTTGGTGTTACTTTCTAGCATTATGTTATACTTTAGCTATTGAAAAATAGCAGATCTACAAGCTCGTAGCGCGGCACTCGGTGCGGCGCTACGAGCTTGTAGATCTGCTATTTTTGAAGAATCTTGAAAATGTGGCGCAAATCTTTGAATATTCTTTCAGAGCAAATGTTTTTTGAGTGGTGCAACCACTCCAAGGAACAGGTTTGTCCCTATGTCCTAACCTATGTGACTATGTCCATTTAGAGTACCAATAGGCGGTGCTGTTGCACCACTCGCTTCAGACTGGTCTGATTTTTAACTCAAATCTTTGCTTCTGGGAGGCCCCTGGAACAACATATTTTCAGATGGGGGTCGGCGGCCAAATTCATATATTTTTGGGGGTCCTTGACATGATAAAGGTTGAGCACCACTGACGTAGAAACGTGGGTTTTTCTGAAAACTGTCAGGATTTAGAAGACATTTTGTAGAATCGTCTACAGGTCTAAATGGGTTAAGTGACTCCCCAACAGTGGTGTAAAGTAACTAAGTATAAGTTCTGTACTTATAATTCTGACGTATTTCCAATTTGCAGTACTTTCACACACCTCTCCATTACATCTCAGAGGCGACTACCAGTGGCCAGTGGTTTGAGGGGCAGGTGCTCAAGTGAAAAAGGGCACCATGTGCGACGCGTTAATCGCGGCTGCCTTAACCCATTTTGACCTGGGATCGATTCTATAAATGTCTTCTACATCCTGACAGTTTTCTGTCGTTCTTCAATTTTTCAAAAATAGCAGACCTACAAGCTCATAGCGCGCCACTCGGTGGCGCGCTATGAGCTTGTAGATCTGCTATTTTTCAATAGCTAAAGCATAATATAATGCCAACACCAAAAGGGGTTCCCGCCCAAAATGGGTTAATAGTGTATGAGATTTATAGATTTTGAGGCATAAATAATATATTAGACGAGTTTAATCCAGAATTGATCGATGTCACCATGGGCCACATACTGTACAAAATGAACAAACTGTACAAAAAACTAACTATAACTAAAACGGCACTTTGCTGTCCAGAGGGCAACAGGGCAGGTGCTTTAGCACCACCTGGTGTCTATCTGTGCAAGCCCCTGGCAACTAGCCCTATATATATACATTTCGGCCATTTCAAAGCAGCCGATCTACAAGCTCACAATGCGTTGCAATGAGAAGCATATTTATACAACTTTATATAACTTGTGAAATGGGACATTCTGCATACATGAATTTAATACTTTTGGTACTTTTGGTACTTTTACATATTGGGTATTTCTATATTGCAGTATTGATACTTTTAAGAAACGCGACTTTTTCCACCACTACTGCTCCCCAAATATATATCTATCTATAAATGTACCAAGTGTGTGTGTGTGTGTGTGTGTGTGTGTGTGTATGTGTGTGTGTGTGTGTACACGTACGTCTGTAATCCACGTAAAAACTGTTCGCCCCACCGACTTCAAATTCGACGCACGCGTTCCACACCCCCCCACAGGGAGTGCAGTGCCCGGTGTCGAGTCCGTCGGATAGCCGGTTGTCCAGAACCAGCACAAAAGCCCCTGGCCGGGACCTCTGGACCTGATCACCCCTATATCTCCATATATGGAGCTGGCCTGTTCTGACTTCATTCTGACATCTGCATAAGACTCCATATTTGGACATGCCTGAGAAAGAACTCCATATATGGGCATAGAAGGGACAGTCACAGACATACTGCAATAACTGCTTGGGGCATAGATTTCCAACGTGCATCGTTCCAAGTAGGCCAGTGCCCAACGGGCACCGCTCTAGAGGGCTCTGGGCAGGGCCCAAATTAGCCTTATTGATCACACCTGACCCCCCTCTATAGATCTCCATACATGCATATGGAGCTGGCCTGTTATGTGGGCATAAAAGGGACACAGACTTTATAACTGGGGCATTCATTTCCAACTTGCATCGTTCCAAGTAGGCCAGTTGCCCAACGGGGCACCGCTATAGTATCGTATAAATGAAAAGGAACATCGTGTTGTTTTTGGCATTTTGTTGATGAAACAACTCATCAGACGAGCTGGTCTGTTGGCGGTGCGGAGCGGACCGGTGCCATTTACCTCGCTAATAACAGATAATCACCTTGACATTATGAAAACCCCTCGCAGATGCAGAGCCAGAACAAAATGGACCATTTGCTGTTACGTTACGTTGAGTTACATCACATTGATTTCACTCTCTCAGTGCATTGTTTCCTTCTTTAGTAGCCTATACTACAAGCCACTTCAGATTAAATGCTTTGGTTTGACTTATTGGGGAATGTTAATTGTGTTTGTTCCCCTTGTATAATGCAAAAAGTTTCATCTGTCCATACATTGTATACTCTCACTCTCGCACGCACGCACGCACGCACGCACACGTGCACATGCAAACACACACACACAAAGTACTGTATATTCCTCAGTACTTCAAAATATGACTATGAGAGTGCAGCCAACACTGTATATTCTGTTGCAGACACACACACACACACACACACACACACACACACACACACACACACACACACACACACACACACACACACACACACACACACACACACACACACACACACACACACACACAGTAGTCAATCCTCAGTACTTCATGACAACGAGAGTGCAGCAGCAGCCGATGCTATTGATCAGAACGAATGCAGCAAAACACAAACCCGCGAGTGTCGGTCGGCCGATGCTACAGGACGCAACGTTGCACTGTAAACAAGTTGAGACAGGAGAGGATGACACGCCAGGCAGGAAGAGCGGAGACCCGTAGAGTAGCGAGGGGGGAACGCGAGGCGCGGAGGAGGAGAGACGTGGATGAGGAGGATGAGGAGGATGCAGGAAGCGTGTTCAAAGGGATTGTTCTGTACATTTGAAAGGAGAACGTACAGTATATACAGCAGGCAACGCAACGCACACCGCGGGGGCTTTGAAGTGCCGGGCGGGGATGATGTGGCATGCATTGCCATGCGGTGACGGCCGCGCACACACACACACACACACACACACACACACACACACACACACACACACACACACACACACACACACACACACACACACACACACACACACACACACACACACACACACACACACACACACACACACACACACACACACACACACACACACACACACACACACACACACGGCCGCGTGCTTACATGTTATTGATGAGCTGCTCAACGTCACACCCCCTGCTGCTCTCACACACGCACACACACACACGCACGCACACGCTGTCACTTCTGATGCGCTCGCCAAGCACAGGGTGTGGCCGTATAGTGAGAGGGCCTCTCAGCGGGAGCTGTCACTCTCTGTGTGTGTGTGCGTGTGTTGCGTGCGTGCGTGCGTGTGTTGCGTGCGTGCGTGCGTGCGTGCGTGCGTGCGTGCGTGCGTGTGTTGCGTGCGTGCGTGCGTGGGAGAGAGACAGAGAGAGAGACAGAGAGAGAGACAGAGAGAGAGATAGAGAGCATGTATATTGTCATGTATACGTACTGTACCGTATGTTTGATTGCGGGGGGGCGCTCGCTTGTAGTTGCACTGTATTTGCATAGAGTAATTTGGTTACGTGTGACATGTGTGGGCATTGTGTATGTGTGTATGTGTGTGCGTGCGTGCGTGCGTGCGTGCGTGCGTGCGTGCGTGCGTGCGTGCGTGCGTACCAGTGGACTCCCATAAGTGGATTGGCAGCTTCCCGGTGTGAAGGTTACATCAGAGTCAACTGGTGTGTGTGTTCCTAGAGCGCTCCCCTGGCACCTTCTCTCTCTCTCCACTCCTCTACCCTGCACGCCCCTCTTCTCTCTCTCTCCTCTTCTACGGCGATGAGGAAGAGCCCGTCGCTAGAGAGAGATATAGAGAGAGAGAGAGAGGGGTGGGGGGTAGGGGGGGGGGGGGTGGGTAGAGAAGCAAGGGAGAGCTTAAATTATGGATGGCATGGTTTTCACAGTTTTGTACATTTAAAGTAACCTTTGGATGCATTTAGCTGTAATTAGTTGAGCTGCGAAGCAATGAAAAAAATGTTTTGGCACGCAACACTGTCGCGTCGCACGACAAAGTATAACGTGGCTCTTTACTTCCTCTTTTGAGATCTCAACAGAGGAAATACATCGTAGGCCTAAAGCTAGAAAAGGTGTTATATAAATGCATGTCCACCAGAGGGAGCTGAATAGCAAAATCGGGCCGCATGACTCAGCTATTGATTGATTAATTGAAATTTGTATTTCACACTAGTATGCAGAATGGGTACATTTCAAACAAAAGCACAAGTCAATACAATAACTGTTACTTTGTGGACGATCCATGATTAAGCATTACACTTGTTTAGATCAGGGTCCACCATGTTCAATTCATCAGAACATTTAGAGACGTACAGATACACACTTCTATAAAAAACAGGAAAACAGGGAGAAATGGGTGGGGGGCTCAGAATGAATCTACAGGGGCCAGTTTCGAATTGCAGCCATTATGCACATGTTATGTTATGTTTGTTTTATTTTTTTAATAAATTGAAAGACATTTTTAAATTGAATTTCACTAAGTGAGCTGGAAAAAAGCTGATTCCAATAGAATAGGCTACTATAAATACTGGTTTGTACAGCAAGTTAAAAGGGTAATACTTTTACAAAGCAAAAAGATTACATTGTGTCTTATCGAAAGCACTCTTCCTCAGCCATAAAATAACACAATATAAAATACAGAGAAAACTAAAGATGTGTTGAATGCTTCAAAACCCTTGAAATCCTTTGACATTAAAGTCAGGAGATAATTATTCATAACCCTGCATGCTGACATTATCTCACCACCATGGATTGTATTATTGTTCCAAACAAATGATGAAAAATACATGAGGAAAACGGTGCAAGAAAACAAAGAAAATAATTATAGCCGTATAAACATTGATGAGTAAAAGTGTGTAATGCAGAAAAATCTGATCGTTGGAGACAGACAGACAGACAGACAGACAGACAGACAATAAATACAACAATAAATGGAGACAGAGGGAGAGGAAGCTAGCAGACTGTGATATACTGCATGCATTGACAAGCAAGGTGTGTGTCCATCCATGTGTCCTTCTTTGAGCATGTCCATGCACTTGAGCACTACATGCATACAGCCAGGCAAGAATCTGCTTGTGTGCGTGCGTGCGTGCGTGCGTGCGTGCGTGGTTAGTGTGTGTGTGCAGCACACTGCACAGAGGTCAACCATCAGTCAGTCAGCAGCCAGCCATCCAGGCGGCAGCCATCCCTCCATCCATTACCAGCCAGGAGCCCCAGGGAGCGGGTCGGCTCCGTGGCAGGTGAGGAGGACACACACACACACACACACACACACACACACACACAGGGAACAGAGAGGGGAGTGGAGGCCGTTAAGAGGAGGTAAAATGCTCTAGCATGGCACGACACATGGACGTGTTTGTGTCAGGTGGTTAAGTGGCTATGTTTGAGAGGACTTGGAAATGGGACTGATAAAAGGGACCATGTGCCTGCCTGCCTGCCTGCCTGCCAGCCACACCAATGCAACTAGTCGCAACTCCTTGCAACAAAACAGTTTTATAAGGCAAACCGCACCAATGCAACTCCTTGCAACAAAACAGTTTTATAAGGCAAACCGCACCAATGCAACTCCTTGCAACAAAACAGTTTTATAAGGCAAACCGCACCAATGCAACTCCTTGCAACTGCCATTGGGGATAAAGGTTGCAAGTATATAGTGGCATGTTGTTGCAATGAGCTGCATGGCAAATAATTGGTGTGGTTTATTTGGGCTTAACATATAGCTGCAATTTGCAACACTAGATTTATTTTATAACTAGAGCGGTGCCCGTTGGGACACTGGCCTACTTGGAACGATGCAAGTTGGAAATGCATGCCCCACCCAGATTGTATGTCTGTGTCCCTTGTATGCCTATACAGAGTTCTTTGTCAGGCATGCCCAAATCATTGTGATGTCAGAACAGGCCAGCTCCATATATAGATACTGGGCAGGGGCCCTGTCCAGAGCCAGGGCAGGGCCCCTGTCCAGAGCCCGGGCAGATCGCAGATCGAGTTAGCCAATCGACAATGGCATTATTGGTCTGGGGGGGGGGCAGGGGGGAGGTAAGGGGTACGTTTGTCTATACCAGGAGCAAAGGAAGCAATCCAAACTGACGGAGGAGGAGAGGAACATCAAGCGGAAAACCCCCAAGCCCCCCCGGCTCATTCCAATATGTCAGAACCCACCAATCACTGCCAAACGAGCCGTGCGTTTTTCATTTAATGCTTGTGAGTTCCCTCACATAAGCTTCAAGCTTCAACCAAATTGCACACTGTATTGCAGACCAAAAGAAAAACACAAAACCTTTTGGAAATTAAATTGCAATAAATGTATCCGATTTAAACTTGATCTAATAAAAATAATAATTAAATTTAAATGAACGATCAATAGAATGAAAATCTTCAAACTCAGGTTTTTTTTTAAGTCCTGCAATGGAAAGTTCCCTTTAATGTGGTAATCAAACAAAAAAATTGTAGATCTTCTACTTTCCAAAAATCAAGTAATACATAAAGTCAGTGAATAAAAAGGCAATGCTTTGCTCAAAAAGGGGGAAAAAAAAGAATATTCCTCACCCAACGTTCAAGTCAGGACTCGGCTACAGCAGGCTCCCCTTTGTCCAAAAAGCTCTGAATGGATTCAGAGTTAAACCGTCATATTCTTTGAACAAACTTTTCTTCTTTAGATCTCAAAGATTCCCCGGCCCCACTACTCTGTGGTTTATCAATTTCTGTATTCCGATTTAGTATTGGCCTTAAGAGTCTCTTTCACAAAACTACCACCAAACACTCCGATACCTAAAATGGAACCCCTTGGCACGCCTCAATTCCTGTACTTTTATCCACGTTTTTCCCCGCCAAGGCACTGGGGCTACTTGTGTGTGTGCTTCCTACTACAAGGCCCGGACTATATGGCAATATGTCTAAGGCCTTCTGCATTTTTGCAACTGTGATCTTGCACTTTCAGTAGTTTAGAGATGTTAGTTTTAACCTGCACTTAGTTCTTTATACATATTATTTGACACTAGACTGTAGCTGTTGTATGGTCTTTTAACGCACAATGAATTTCACGTGCCTTTTACCCTGTAACTGGTATTGTTGACAATAAAGTTGAACCTTGAACCTTGAACCTTCCTTCAGGCCGTGTTGCCATGTCTGCTTATTATAAGCAACCCTTTGACTTGTTTTTAAGTGGTGCAAACCACTTCCTTAAGTGACTATGTGTGTGTGTGTAGCTGGCTGGCTGGGTATGTCTGAACATGGCTGGCTGGGTATGTCTGAACATGGCTGGCTGGGTATGTCTGAACATGGCTGGCTGGGTATGTCTGAGCACGAAAACAGCATGGTTGTTTTTCACCACCTGTGCGAAACATAACACACACACACACAAACACACACATATGAACTGTATATATGGTGATTTCAGGTGTGCCAGTACAGTACAGTACAGTGACAGTACAGTACAGTAGACTCTACTGTACTCTAGTACAGTAGAGGGACCCCCACACAGTAACTGTCATTTCTCAACCGTTTCGGACGCGGGGCGGCTCGCCGGATTCGGGCCGGCACCCTGGGTGCGTTCCTGTGGGTCTGGACCTCCCTTTTTATAAAAATATTTCGATTTATTCTCAATGTGTTTTTAAAGTACAGATGTACAACCTCACAATGTGTCGCTGTGAGCTTGTAGATCAGCTGTTTTCATTGGAGGTTGTTTTCATAGACCTGGTCACTTGTTTCTCTTGCAAAACTGGCAACACAGCAAGAGAAAGAGGAACTTATGCACACACAAACGCAAAGACTTATGGGCCATAAGAAAAAGGTGAATAGATGTTCCTGGTACCTCACTTCCTGGAACTATTGCTAACATGCTTTTCCCCCATGCATGCACAGCTCCCCCTGTGATCAAACCTTGCCAATAGAAAATGTTAGGTTAGAGAGGTTTAACTGACTTTGATGCCATATTAAGTAATTTTACTGGGGACCCCCTGTAAGGACCTAAAGGACCCCCTAGGGGGGTCTCGGCCGGGGACCCACACAGTTTGAGAACCAATAGGCTATATAATCGTGACTCACTTATTGGCCTCTTTCTTAGACCATAATGAAGAGCTATAGAGACCGTTTCTCGAAAGAAAACTATTTATTTCACTTAAATTGAAGACAGAGTGTGATGGGTTGTGTTTCTCCACAACTCTGTACCACTGGGGGATTACCTATAGATCAAGAAAGACTTCCTAGACATTGTTTCTTAGTACGATTATTAGCCATAATAGCTTTCTCTGTCTATCATCTCAAACGTACGTACGTACGTGCGTGCGTGCGTGCGTGCGAGTGTGTGTGTGTGTGCCAGGCTTATTATGTTCCTTGTAGCATGCGCTTTCCCCCAGACAATCTAATTACTATACTTTCAGCAGCAACGCTGACATACAGATCGAAAATTGCAATCGGCAATGGAGCTCACTTTTGTGACAGGGCTGGCGGTTTATATGAGATGTTTGTGTGTAGGAGGCTTTCCATCCCTCTCTCTTATCCCATTTAGGATTGAGACCAGATTCTACATTTCTTCAAAATCATGACAGTTTTCAGAAAAAACATAATATATTTCTATGTCAGTGGTTTTCAAACTATTTCGTGTCAAGGACCCCAGAAATGATATGTAATTGGCCGCCGACCCCCCCATCTGAAAATATGTTTTTAAAAAAAAGGTTTGCTGTGAAATAATATATATTCAAAGATATTTGAATATATATTTTCACGCTATGAGCTTGTAGATCTGCTATTTTTCAGTAGCTAAAGTATGACATAATGCTTAAAACACAAAAAAGGGGTTCCCGTCCTGAATGGGTTATTTTCAGACCGAGTGCTGGTAATTATTTACGTCGCTGGTGTCACACTGAGTGGAGTCACGGGAATGGGAGGGGTCGTGGCAGAGAGAAAACAGAAGGGAATGGGAGGGGTCGTGACAGAGGGAATGGGAGGGGTCGTGACAGAGAGAATGGGAGGGGTCGTGACAGAGAGAATGGGAGGGGTCGTGACAGAGAGAAAACAGAAGGAAAATGGATGAGAATCATTTCCCAATCGTTCTATGAGAGAGCACTTTCTGCCAGATAAAGACAGAACAAACCCTCTAAGCTTTTTGCTTCCAAAAGCACACTGCAATTTGTTGTTGTTGTTTGGGTTGTTTTTTTTGTCATTCCTTGGAGATAACCGGTGCCAGAACTTCCTGAAAAGGTGAAAGATTCGGAATCGCTGAGACTCTTAACCGTTTCCGTCCGTAGGACGGCTCCACACGTTCTAGGGAACCCAATCGACGCGTTCATAGGACGTGTGTACACGTCCTAGCGCATCCTCAATGATATCAGGCGAGAGAAGAATATTCTGAATGTTTTCCTTTTTTTAATTTTTGACTGAGACTCTAAGGCACCCATAGCTTCGCTCTGCCTTCATATTAGCTTACCGTTCGATTTGCGCGGCAGAAAGAATGCCTCGTCTCTCCTAATCCAGGGCGCTCTCCGTGGTTAATATCTGATGGATATACTATGCGCTTAATTTCTGACTTCAACATGCCTCTCGTTCAAAATATGAATGCTTTGGAGCTTCTAGCGATATAATAAACTCGAGACCAAGGTAAGCTAACAAAATATTTCTCCGGTTTTCTTCCGGATTGTTTCCGGGAGGGGGGCTTCAGAGTAAAAGCGGCATTGTCTTTCCGGCACCCCAGAGCTTCTATTTTGAAGGCATCCCGGCACCGATTGTGTTAAGAGGCAGCTGTCTGTCGGCTCTGCCAGTCAGAACAGAAACAATGTATAAGTAAGCCGCGTGCACGCCGAATACGTAATCTGACGTATTCCACTCATTTTAAATGTGATTTCAATGTAATATACAGCCCAGCGAAAGAAGCCAGTTTAGGTGGTTCGGGCATCTGGTTAGGATGCCTCTCGAGCGTCTCCCTAGGGAGGTCCTCGATGCACGTCCCACTGGGAGGAGACCCCGGGGCAGACCAAGGTGCAGATGGAGGGATTACATCGACTCACTGGCCTTGGAACGTCTCGGGATCCCCCAGGAGGAAGTCACTAATGTTGCTCTGGAGAGGGAAGTCTGGAACACTCTGGTGGAGCTGTTTCCCCCGCAACCCGACTACGGATAAGCGGTTGAAGATGGATGGATGGAGGGATACAGCCCAGCGAGTATACGGCACGGCAAGGTTTTCCGATGATTTGCCGTAGCTGGCGGACAGATCAAATTTGAATAAAGTTCGACTCATGAACCAACTGTATTCAAAACTGGTCCGTCACATAGGATCCATGCAGCCAATGAAAGCAGCCAGGGTCAGAAGATCTACAAGCTCATAGCACGGCACAGAGTGCCGCGCTACGAGCTTGTAGGTCTGCTATTTTTGAAAAATCATGAAAATGTGGCCCAAATGTTTGAATATATTCTTTCAGAGCGTTCGTTTTTAGCTCAAATCTTTGCTTCTGGAGGGTCCCTGGAACATCATATTTTCAGATGGGGGTCGGTGGCCAAATACATAATGCTAGGGGTCCTTGACATGAAATAGTTTGAGAACCACTGACATAGAAACATAGGCTTTTTCAGAAAACTGTCAGGATTTAGAAGGCATTTGTAGAATCGTCCTCAGGTCTAAATGGGTTAATAAAGCTAACTTTCATTATTTGTGCTTTTTCTGGTCTTTCAATTTTACATTTTAATTCTTTGCTAATTACTCAAAGCATATCAAGTACTGTACCAGTTAAGCCAGCAGCATTGGTGGTGAAAACAAACAAAGATGTCTTTAATAGCATTAATACATTCTTCTATTCTTCTATTTTCCTTCATTACATTTGTTTAATGACATTTTTATCTGGTGTATACAGTAGGCAACATTGTTTTGCAATATCAAAGAGAAAGAATAGCTTTATGCCTACTACAAATTAAATAATACAAATGCAATAATAAATTATGATTAAATGTTTAAAAAAAAAGAAAAGAAAAAGAAAACCTCTTATTTCTTTTCATACTTTGCAACTGGGAGCAACGGGAGATAAAACCTAAAAGAAAAACGAAAAATACATATAATGTGACACCCCAAAGGGGGTAGCAACGGTGCACCTCACAGGTCCACATGTTATGTTTGTGGCATGCACCCACTCACTATAGGCAATTTAAATGTAGGATAATAATGCAAATCCACCTTCCAGCGGAATTATGATAATGCATGGTTTGTGGTGCAAAGCGTATTTTGCGGAAGACAGCCTCCTGCCAACAGAAAACCAACAAAATGTAAGATGCTAACAGGAGCCCAGAGTCCAAGGCAGTCGGTCCCAAAGGGTTTCCTCAACATTGTTGGTCTGTTTTTTGGGGGGAAACATCTGGACAGTTGAATAATTACTGCTATGCGGCGGCTTAATGTATTGATATTAACTTGGAGGATTGCCCTAACGGTATAGAGATGGGTATAGAGATGAGGGCTGCAGTAAAATGGATGAGTGATAAAGCTCATTTTCTCTTTTTCTGCTTCCAGCTAACGGTGTGCCGATACTACCAGGGAGAGTTTCTGAGTGCCCGGCAATACACACCTTAATGGGACAACGTATCAAACAAATGACTGTGGCTGGCAGTTAATTTAATGAAATAAATTAAATAATGGTATCATCCGAGGACACAAAGCAATGAGCCAATGACAAAGACAAAGACCTACAAGCTATAGATTAACAGGCAACATAAATGGCAGGTGCAGCATATGTACAAAATATAGGGTGCATTTTGCATCCCAAAAACAGCAGTTTATAGTTAAGGGACGCAATAAAACGACGACCTCTGCATCCACGGGATGCACTACTGTACTACTGTACTGTTTTTTATTCTAGTTTATTTTGCTAGCTTTAATTATAATAATCATTTCTTCTTCCGTTTTCTACATTAATATAACCACATTATACCATAATAAAATGAAATGGGAGTTAAATGCTGCAATTTGTAAAAATGGCAAAATATGACTCCTAACGTGGTTGAAGTGGGACTCATCAAATGTCCCTGGGACTCGTCTAAACGACCATCCCTGCATCCCGGGGACTCATTACATTGACAACCTATTTACATCACTGTATACTGTATGTACAGTATATGTACATATGTAGTCAAAGACAAGTGTATATAATACCCAATTCAAATCTTTGCTTCTGGAGGTCCCTGGCACAAAATAGCTCTGACACAGGGTCAGGGGTCATCGCCATGTTGGCTTGTGGTGGACATTGTGGTGTCAACATCATTTATTTTGCCACGGACAAACAAAATGAGTGGACAATAATAATAATACCAGAAACACATAAATAGATAGCCCTGAATAAAAGGTCTGTAACTCTGAGAGTGTTGAAATGGAACCAAATGGACCCTTATGGGTCCATTTGGTTCCATTTGAACACTCTCAGGCCTAGTTCACACGTACCAAACACCAATCAAGCAATGTTTGGTCGTTTTTTTGGGCCACCACAATGCTTCTCCAATGGGAGTCACATGGTTTGATCAAACATTTGTGTTTGATTGCTGATTGCTGGTGGTGTTCTGCCCCTCCCCCCTCATCAAACACAAATGTTTGGTCAAACCATGTGACTCCCATTGAAATGAATTGGAGCAGCAATCAATCAGCAATCAGACATCACACACGGACCGAACATTTGTTGTGTAGGTGTGTACGAAGCCTCAGAGTTAAGGGGGTCCTTGCAAATAAAACATTTGAGAACCGCGTGCACACACACACGCACACACACACACACACACGCACACGCACACGCACACGCGCACACGCACACGCACACGCAGAGCAAGGAGCACGCCTGTATGTCTTTTTGTCCTCTATAAGAGCTCCTGGAAATGGGGCGCCGACGGCTCATTAGCTCCACATCTAGCCCAGACAGTTCTATAGGACCAGTGGGCAGAGATGTGAGCAGAGAATTCACTATCATATAAAAGTGAGAGATGAGAATAGATAAGCCATCTGGTTCCGGCCCGGGTGCTATTGTCATTTTACACCGAGGAGGAGGACGTGGTGTAACCCATTCTGACCTGAGATCAGATTCTAAAAATGTCTTCTACATCCTGACAGTTTTCTGAAAAAGCTATGTTTCTATGTCAGTCGTTCTTCGATTTTTCAAAAATAGCAGACCTACAAGCTCGTAGCGCGCCACTCGGTGGCGCGCTATGAGCTTGTAGATCTGCTATTTTTCAATAGCTAAAGCACAACATAATGCTAACACCAAAAGGGGTTCCCGCCCAAAATGGTATAAGGCAAAGAAACAGACTGTGGGAAAGATCTAGAGACTGGAGAAAATATGAATGTCAATGTACGACATCGGTCGCCCTATTACGCTGAATGCTGTGGTCAAGCTTGACAGCTCTGTCATTTTGTCATTTTGTACGCTATAGCATTCCTCCCTTTTCCCGGCCATGTCATAAATATCATTCTACAAAAATAGAGGTACAAGCTCAACATTTCGCGTTGCAACTTGCAACGCGATAGTGAGCTTGATTGTAGATTGTTTTACATCGGCTATTTTTGCCAGAAGAGATTTGGTGTTGAGGGGGAAAAAAGGAGTGGGCCAATGAAAGGCATGGGGCACTGTGGTCAACAAAGTATAGTGTAGTGTACAACCAGGAAATATAGTATAGTGTACAAGCAGGAAATGCTAAAGTGAAACTCTTGTTTCATTGATGATGATACATATCTTTTTTTTTTTTGAAACTTTGTTTTTATTTAGAGTTTTCGGTGAACAGGTGGGTCACATTGGGCATCACAGTACATTTTGTAATTGTTACAAGTCATTTGTTACATTAATTATTATTAACTTTCATTGTGTTACGGGTCATACAGTTCCAGGTGGGTAGGGGAACCCTCTTTGAGTATTTTCAGTTCGTTTTAGTCAGTTCGCTCCCAGTTACAGGGTTCATGATAATTATACATCGGCATTCCATTCTTTTTGTTGTTTAAATTAAATCAATGTACAAGATTATGAAAAACAATGACGGAAGGTGAAAAAGAAAACAGAGGATACATATCTTTTTAAGGGAATCTCTTAGCAACGTCAAACTTAGTTTGAAGCATTTTGTACTTCTCTGATAAATACTTCTCTGACAGAGAAGTAATTATAAAGATTGCCATTTCAATTTGGCCAAACGGGTCCCAGAGTCTGTCACCACACTCACCAACATGCTTGATTTATTATAGTGCTTGTGGGTTTCTCACTGAACACTACATGTTTGTATGTGTATGTCATCATATCCATGTCTGTGCATGCATACTGTAGGTAACTTTTGCATTAAATTTGCACTCATGCAAGCTACTCCCATCAGGCTATAATACAATAGCAGTATTAATCTCTCCATCTTCAGCTTGACAGCCTTCACGTCTTTAACCCATTCTGGACGGGGACCCCTTTTGGTGTTTTAACTAAGCATTATGTTAATCTTTAGCTATTGAAAAATAGCAGATCTACAAGCTCATAGCGCGCCACCGAGTGGCGCGCTATGAGCTTGTAGGTCTGCTATTTTTTTAAAAAAAAGTAAAAATGCGGCACAAATCTTTGAATATAAAATATTCTTTCAGAAGACTTTTTTTTTTATTTCGACGTCAGGCCTGAATGGGTTAACCTTTGTTTAACACTGAGCCCCAATGCCAACAACACACCACATTAATCCATTTAGACCTGAGGACCATTCTACCAAATAATGTCTTCCAAATCCTGACAGTCTTGTGAAAAATCCATGTTTCTATGTCAGTGGTGGTCAACCTTTTTCACGTCAAGGACCGCCAGAATTATTATTATGTGGCCGCGGACCGGACCCCCATGTGATATATTTTCAGGGAAACTCCCCCGGAAGCAAAGATTTGAGTTAAAAACGTTCGCTCTGAAAGAATATATATTCAAGGGGCGACTGTGGCTCAAGAGGTAGAGCAGAGCTATGTCGTTCTCTAACATTTTCATGTCAAGGACCTCCAGAATTATCTGTATTTGGCCGCCGACACCCACCTGAAAATATGATGTTCCAGGGACCCTCCAGAAACAAAGATTTGAGTTAAAAACATCAATCCCACGCTATCTGCATGTGTGCAAAAATAGCAGACCTACAAGCTCGTTGTGCGGCACTCGGTGCCGCGCTATGAGCTTGTAGATCTGCTATTTTTGGCTAAAGTATAACAATACTTAAAACACCAAAAGGGGTTCCCGCCCAGAATGTGTTAACACTGAGCCCAATGCCAACAACGCACCACATTAATCCACATTAACATTGTGAACCTCTGCTTCTAATGCCCGGAGGAGTATACAGCCTATCATCTCTGAAACAACACAGGCCTCAAGGCCATAGTTCAAATATGCACATTAATTCACTGCACCAATGTTGTATACGGGAACGTAATGTGCTGAGAGGTTTCTCTTGGGCGTTTGAGCATCAGCAACCTAAATGAATAATTGAACAAAGGTGAGACACGCGCCTTTGGAGTTGTTACGCTTTCCATGAGCGCAGGTCAGGGGGTTGGGCCTTTAAGTTTAACCCATGTAGGACGGGAATGAATCTGTGTCGCTTTAGCGTTTAACCACGTCTCTAACCATAATTTTTTGTGATGCACCGAATATTCGGCAGCAGAAAATATTCGGCTGAAAATGGCTGAAAATGCATTTTCGGCCTATTCGGTTTCAGCCCGAATAGGCAGAAAATATGTCACCGAATAGTGTATGCAATTAATGCATTCAAAAGAGCTGAATAAATGTTTTATGGACCCGTAATAGTGATTATTATTTAAGTTAAGTTTTGCCATAACCATTTCAGGTAGCTTTAAGGTACGGCCATGACAGCAATGGTAGGAAAAAAGATATATAATATTAATAAAATTCGGGTATTCGGTTTTCAGCCAACTGTTTCCTATATTCGGTATTCGGCCAAGAATTTCCTTTTCGGTGCATTCCTAAAACTGTAGCTGTTGAAAAATAGCAGATCTATAAGCTCATATAAAGCTCTAGCTCTATAAACGCTATTAAGCTTCAGCAAAAGGCAGCAGCAAAAGGTCTTCATAAGAACAGAGTTATTTCTGAGAGATGTAACGCTGCGTTTCCACCTTTAGTTTTTACTAAAGCAAAGCTGTCCCAGACGACCTGAGAAGTGAGAGAAGTCTGGATCGTTCAGGATGCTTCATCACAAGATCAGAAATGTATTTTGGCCCTAACTCTTTCTGTGCTTTATTAAACCAAACAGCAGTATTTTTTAAATCAATTTTCAACATCAACAGGGAGACAGTAAAGATATGAGAACTACAGTGATACGCTCCATCAGTAGCTTCTTTTCAAATTCAAAAAGCTTGATGTTCAAAAGCTGACTCTCCAAAGTCTTCGGGGTATCTGAGCTTCCCCAATCCACCTCTGAAGGCACCAGACCAGTATACCAGCTTTCAACTGCAAAATCACACCGACATGAAATAATAGACTTGTTCTGTTGCTGCGGGCTTGGAAAATATAAAATGCTGGGTAATCTACACACCACTTTCAGCCTCCATTCATCCATCATCAACCGCTTATCCGTACTCGGGTCGCGGGGGCAACAGCTCTACCAGAGAGCTCCAGACTTCCCTCTCCAGAGCAACATTAGTGACTTCCTCCTGGGCGATCCCGAGGCGTTCCAAGGCCAGTGAGTCGATGTAATCCCTCCAACTGCACCTTGGTCTGCCCCCGGGGTCTCCTCCCACCCAGTGGGACGTGCCTCGAGGACCTCCCTAGAGAGACGCCCGAGAGGCGTCCTAACCAGATGCCCGAACCACCTAAGCTGGCTCCTAGCTTTCCAAGCGAAAGGAGCCAGCGAAAGTTGCAACCTGCGAAAACCAACTTTCAACAAGCGAAACTTTCAACCTGGTGTTCCTGTTTCGGGGTGTGGTCTCTTTATATCTGCACCACAGTGCCAGTGATCACACCAGGCCTTGTTCCTGCAGGTAGAGACACGTTAACCCATTTTGGGCTAGGACAAATAAAGAGGATGATGCACGGAGGTGCGGCCCACTCTCCTGCTGGAGGTTTGCACATGCTCAGTGTAAACAGGAACTGCGATGATGGAGTGTTCCAGCAGAGGTGCTAGAGGTGCATGAGAGTTGCTGACCCTGAACTGAAATAATAAAAAGGATATCACAAAAAGAGAATAGTACAAAGTTGATTTTGTTTTTATTTTAAAAAGTATATCAATTTCATAACTGTGGAAAAAATGTGGTGTATAACAGACTGAAAGATAAAGGACAAGTACATTTACTAAATGTTAATGTTTTTGTATATTTTCTTTTGTGGATTTTCCATGTTCTTTAATTAGTACATGTGTCAAACTTTTATTTTTGTGAAAAGACAAAGAAACATGGATACTGTTCATTCAAGTGCTGTGGATGATATAAAACATTTGAAAAGGGAAGGGTGACTACTGTGTAATTCTCAACTGTTCTGGATCTCATTATTTACATGAAAGTTATGAGCTTTCTATCTAGCACCTCTGCTGGAACACTCCATCATCGCAGTTCCTGTTTACACTGAGCATGTGCAAACCTCCCGCAGGAGAGTGGGCCGCACCTCCGTGCACCATCCTCTTTATTTATCCTAGATTTTGGGCGGGAACCCCTTTTGGTGTTAGCATTATGTTATGCTTTAGCTATTGAAAAATAGCAGATCTACAAGCTCATATCGCGCCACCGAGTGGCGCGCTACGAGCTTGTAGGTCTGCTATTTTTGAAAAATCGAAGAACGACTGACATAGAAACATAGCTTTTTCAGAAAACTGTCAGGATGTAGAAGACATTTTTAGAATCTGATCTCAGGTCAAAATGGGATAATGTGTGTCTTGTTGTCATGTGCGCATCCGTGTGTGTACAGGTAGAGGAGGGCTCAGTACGCATCCCAGAGGAGCTCCTACAGGTAGAGGAGGGCTCAGTACGCATCCCAGAGGAGCTCCTACAGTATGTCAGGGTCAGATGTGATGTTACTCATTCTAACCACTTGCCGGCAGTTCATCAATCGTCAGGAACTCCATCCAGTCCAAGACAAAAAAAGAAAGACATGTCATCTCTGGTTTACTTGAATTACTTCCCGTATGTGCATGCAGTATAGGTCTTTTTATAGTTGATCTGAAGCCATGCTGGGCCAGACCTACGCTGTAGAGTACATTGCTGGATTTTGGCAGAAGTACCGCTCGAGGAAATGACGCTTTACAAATCTGTTTAAATTCTCCATGTATGAAGTCCTGTGATTGGTCGGAAAATATTAGCGTAACTGGGGGAAATACATCTAACGGATGTTCAGGCTTGACACTTCTGGCTATGCACTCTCTGCCTTAGGTTGTGACCAGGCTTTTCTCTTCGCAGATGAGTAAGGCTGGGGCCGAGGCTAATCATAATAATAATAATAATAATAATAATAAGCACGTTGGAGTCAATTATTTTCAATAGAGTATGTATACTATACACGTAAATGTGTAGGGCTCTCAATTTCAATTTATTCAAGCCTTCAGGGGGTGACTAATTTATTTGTAATTAATTTGAATATAAAATACAGTAGAGCTTTTGCAGCATTACCAGTGTGCAGACTTTATTTATTTTTCTTAATTTGAATTTACTTCTTTTTTCTTTTCAACAATGCATCATTGTATTCCATTGTATTGCTATCGCTATACAATGGAAGACATAAGACACAAGTATGAATACACTTCTGCTTCTCCTGGTCTCTGCTTCATCAATGTAATGACAGCTCTGATACAAACTATTTTTTTGTTTACGGGTGACATGAAAGAACAACATAATATGCTCCTAAAAGTGAAGGACTTATACCATGCTTGGCTCCTCTAGGCCACCGAAGAGCGGCAATCAGCGAAAATGCACACATGCAGATAGCGTGGGATTGATCTGGAGGGTAATATGTGCGCTGTGGGATGGAGATATAAATCTGAAGGGTCCCTGCATGTGCTCTCTGGAGTGTATTGGATCAGACAGTGGAAGAGCGTGCGTGCGTGCGTGCGTGCGTGCGTGCGTGCGTGCGTGCGTGCGTGCGTGCGTGCTCAGTCATTTCATCCTGGAGCCGACCCTCCCGTTTGCCTGCCTGTTGCGTCCGTCTCCGTCTCCTATTTCTCTCTTCAATTTCCAGGAGCTTTTCATCCCTGTGCTGCATGGGCTCAAATAACCCAGTTAGGCCTGACGTCAAAATTAAAAAAATGTCTTCTAAATCATGACAATCTTCTGAAAAACGTCAGTGGTTTTCAATATTTCATGTCAAGGACCCCAAATAATATATATGTAATCATGAAAATATGTTGTTTCAGGGACCTACAAGCTCATAGCGCGGCCGCGCTATGAGCTTGTAGATCTGCTATTTTTAAATAGCTAAAGTATAACATAATGCTTAAAACACCAGAAGGGGTTCCCGTACAGAATGGGATAAATGCCATCGTATTCAAATGGTTATTCCTGATCTACAGTAAGTGCTGGAACTCTGAGGGAATATTCTGCCATGACAATGTGAAATAAATGTGTGCGAATAGTTCCTCTGTGTAAACAACCACTGTATATCTCCGACTATAGATTCACGCAACCCCTGCGTCCCTTCCAGCAAAATAGCTCCCAATCCCATGGGATTTAACACAGAGCGAAATTTCAAGCCTGCACGAGCAGAGACTTCTGTTTGCGTACCTTCGGGGTACCACTTGAATAATGTTTTCAGACAGATAAAATAACAATATGAGCCTCGCAGAAAAAAAAAGCCATATGCCGTGACTTTTGAAGCGAGCAATTCACTTAGGCCTACGTAGTGTGCAGCACAACAGCCTATTTGCTACATATTATGGATGGAGGCAACATTTTTAAAACAAAGCCTTCGTTCCGGGTTCAAATCATGTAAATAATAGGGTCCAGGTTTTAACCTCGGTGGTGGTTTCAACCAGTGGACCGGGGACTTCCAATGGTCCTTAACACAATCAGTGCCGGAAGTCCTTCAAAATAGGAGCTCTGGGGTGCCGGAAAGACATGGCCGCTTTTACTCGGAAACCCATGACCCGGAAACAATCCACTAAAAAAAGTTTACTTTACATAGCTAGCTTACATTGCGATCGTTTTAGTTTATACGATATATGATCCAAAAAGCGTTCATATTTTGCGGGAGAGACGGATGAGGAGCAGAAATGAAGCGCCAGTATAACGATCCGTTCAACACCACGGAGAGCGCCCTGGATTAGGAGAGACGAGTCATTATTTCCGCTAATGGCTAAATCAATGATAAGCTAACAATTGCCTAGAGTGTAGCATACGGTAGCCGAAAGGCGAACTGACAAATGAAAAAAAAGTAAAACATTCAGAATATTCTTATCTCGCCCCGTATCATTGAGGATGCGCTAGGACGTCCTCACACGTACTATGCACGCGTCGATTGGGACCCCTAGGACGTGTGGCGTCCTATGTACGGAAACGGTTAAGAGAGGTTCCAGGTGGTCCCCAGCTAAATGATGCAGAGTTGGTAACCAAATGGACCCTTCTAGATTGTTTAACTCTTGAGCGCGTAAAATTAATCCAAATGGACCCATATGGGTTTCATTTTACGCTCTCAAGAGTTAAATTACTGTTAAACATCTGTTATCACTTCATTTACAAGAAGTCTACACAATTAGAGAATATAATATAGAAAAATGATTTGATCAAATGTTTATCTCTCCTATATGGTACCAACATCACTTCAGTATGGAATTGTACAACTTATGCAATTACAACAAAATATTCTTTAGTTTTGGGTCCGACAGTCTAAATCTAACCACCGATCCGACACAGGGGTAAGGGGTTGACACTATGGCAGGTAAATAAAATGTTCGGGCATGTAGAGTTTTCTTTCCAGTTGCCGAACTGCTATCTATCTATCTAGCTATATATCTCGTGAGATATACTATAAACACAACACGAGATCACAACACTAGTATCGGCTAACACAGAAATTGCGGATCGAGAACGAAAAAGGTGTATCTGGACATCCCTATAGTCTAAATCAAATGGTTGTCCGTGGCTCAAATGCATGCAGAATACATAATGGGCGTGATATGAAAAGGGTTGAAAACCACTGCATGAAAATTGAAAAAATACATGAAAATCTTCCCCAAAACCAACCCTCATCTTTCACTGTAGGTGAATCAATATATGATACTACTACAGTGATGTAAATAGGTTTTCAATGTAATGAGTCCCGGGATGCAGGGATGGTCTTTTAGATGAGTCCCAGGGACATTTTATGAGTCCCACTTCAACGACGTTAGGAGTCATATTTGGCCATTTTTACAAATTGCAGCATTTAACTCCCATTTCATTTTATATGGTTATAATGTGGTTATATTCATGTAGAAAACAGAAGAAGAAATGATTATTATAACTAAAGCTAGCAAAATAAACTAGAATAAAAAAAACAGTACAGTAGTGCATCCCGTGGATGCAGAGGTCATTGTTTTATTGCGTCCCTTAACTATAAACTGCATTTGGGATGCAAAATGCACCCTATTTTAATCTCTGCTACTACTAATACTGTAGCATGAGAGCTTCATAGGCCCCATCAGACCCACTACTAATACTGTAGCATGAGAGCTTCATAGGCCCCATCAGACCCACTACTACTACTACTAAAACTGTAGCATGAGAGCTTCATAGGCCCCATCAGACCCACTACTACTACTACTACTAATACTGTAGCATGAGAGCTTCGTAGGCCCCATCAGACCCACTACTACTACTAATACTGTAGCATGAGAGCTTCATAGGCCCCATCAGACCCACTACTACTACTACTACTACTGTAGCATGAGAGCTTCATAGGCCCCATCAGACCCACTACTACTACTACTACTAATACTGTAGCATGAGAGCTTCGTAGGCCCCATCAGACCCACTACTACTACTACTACTACTGTAGCATGAGAGCTTCATAGGCCCCATCAGACCCACTACTACTACTAATACTGTAGCATGAGAGCTTCATAGGCCCCATCAGACCCACTACTACTACTACTACTACTGTAGCATGAGAGCTTCATAGGCCCCATCAGACCCACTACTACTACTACTAATACTGTAGCATGAGAGCTTCATAGGCCCCATCAGACCCACTACTACTACTACTAATACTGTAGCATGAGAGCTTCATAGGCCCCATCAGACCCACTACTACTACTACTAATACTGTAGCATGAGAGCTTCATAGGCCCCATCAGACCCACTACTACTACTACTAATACTGTAGCATGAGAGCTTCATAGGCCCCATCAGACCCAGGCCTGGTTGCAGGCCTCTAGTGTAGCCTACTGCTGTGTCACTGTTTTTGACCATGTGTGTGTGCATGTCCTTCTGTATAGTACACACACACACACACACACACACACACACACACACACACACACACACACACACACACACACACACACACACACACACACACACACACACACACACACACACACACACACACACACACACACACACACACACACACACACACACACACACACACACACACACACACACACACACACACACACACACGTCAGCATGTGTACTACTCATGAATCTTTGAGGGGGTGTCCGTGCATACTGTATTGTTTTTGTATGCATTTGGTGTGCTGTGTGTACTTGCACAAGTGTGTGTGCGCTCGTGCCTGCGTGGGTGCCTACGTGTATGCGTGCGTGCGTGCGTGCGTGCGTGTTGTTGCATTCATTCCAGCACCACTGGCATCTCGGGGAGCCGCTCTGTAGCGTATTCTTTTCCACTTTTTCTTCCTCTCTGACATGATAGAAATGCCTCCGGAGACAACTAACACACTCACTCCGTATATACCGTGGCTCCAGCTAAGCATTACATGATCACTCTCCTCTGCTGGAGAGAAGGAAAGAGAGAGAGAGAGAAAGAAACAGCAGGCGAGGATCCCGTCTTCCCTGAGGAGACCAAGGCAGGAGTGCGGTGGCTGTGGTGCCGTATCGCACAACGTGCACGGGGGCCAAACGGAGAGGGAAAAACAGGGATGAGGGTCATGGTATGACAGTATAGCCCTAAAAACTGTTTCGTGCAAAAGTCCCCCACATTTATATATATTTGTTCTTTTATTTTTGTTTTGTGCCACGGATCTCCCCAGAAGAGAAGATGTGTTGAAAAAAAAGAAATCAAAATCGAAATTTTTCAAACACTTTCACAAAATAGCAGAATCTCACACACACACACACACACTCACGCACGCATGCACGCACGCACGCACGCACGCACGCACGCACGCACGCACGCACACATGTAAAGGACAAAAAGCAGGGAGTGTATGTCAGTGCTAAACCCCTTATCCTTAAACGTCTATTTTGAAAAACACATTCAAATGGATCAACTAGCCCAGGGGTAGGCAACCTGCTGCTTAGGCCCTCTCCTGTGGCTCCCATTTAGGAAGAAGAGTGTT
>NC_136802.1:9696537-9761537 GCF_951216825.1 Electrona antarctica | reverse complement strand
AGCAGTCACCGTCTCTGTGTCATGTTGTTCTTTCTTAGTCTAGAGATCAACTACTATACAATCAAATAAATCTGTATACAAGATAATTTCAGATTTCAGAGAGGGAGGGAAATAGTAAATTAACTGTTAACCACATTAAAACATTTCGCGGGGGCGAGTTGGTAAAGGGGCGAGTCGTATTCTTTACTCTTCTTAGTCATATTTAGTCTTCTGAAAAACCTTAGTCTTTTAGTCTTAAAGAGACATTTCATCGCTGGAAGAAAATGCAGTCACTCAAAAATTAATAGTATGTGTAGTATAGAAATGTGCACCCTATGGCCAGAAAACATGATGAAGTCTGTGTGTTTGACTGGACTACGATGCCCATAATGCTTTAGTGCTCTTCCCCTCCTTGTGGAGAGGGCGGAGGCTGCATGGAGGTGTGACTTTGTAGTCCAGGAAGGAAGTGAGACCACAGGTTTTTGGTCATGAACATGGCGTCATGACTAAAATGTCTAAAAAAAAAACACACAAACATAATTAAAATAAACTGGTTGCAAAAGGGGTGAAGTGGCCCTTTAATGCAATGTGAATTTGGTCAGAAAAAATGTAGTCTTAGTCTTTTGAATAACACACCATTTAGTCTATTAGTCCTATTTAGTCTTCTGAAAAACTGTAGTCTTTTAGTCTTGTCTTAGTCAACACAATTAACACAGATTTTTATGACAATGTCCGTATCATGTGTGTGACTGTGTGCGCGCGACGTGCGTCTGTTGTGCAGGTCTGTTAACACGCAGCCCGCCAGAACCGTAGAAAACGGTGTTAAATTAATCGATTTAATGCTGGCGGCAAGACGCTTAATGTACGTACATGCACGTCACATTGCATTTAGCCTTACCGACCGACCGTATCTGCCTGACTACCACTGAATTATGTCTGACAGTGTTTGCGTGCCTCTCGGAGTGAGCCGCGCCTCGAAGCACGTCGTGAGAGAGAGAGAGAGAGAGAGAGAGAGAGAGAGAGAGAGAGAGAGAGAGAGAGGGAAGAGAGAGAGAGAGAGAGACTACTTGAGACACGGAGGTCCTACCGAGCTCCTATAAAAGAGCACAGCAATTATATTAAACCATTCAGGACGAGAAGAAGAACCGCATTTGGTGTTTTAGGCATTATTTGAAACTTTAGCTATTGAAAAATAGCAGATCTACAAGGTCGTAGCGCGGCACTCGGTGCCGCGCTACGAGCTTGTAGATCTGCTATTCATTTTTTTTATCTTGAAAATGTGGCGCAAATCTTTGAATTTATATTCTTTCAGAATGTTTTTAACTAAAATCTTTGCTTCCCTGGAACAACATATTTTCAGATGGGGGTCGGCGGCCAAATACATATAATTTTTGGGGTCGTTGACATGAAACAGTTTGAGAACCACAGATATAGAAACATATATTTTTTTCTTCAGAAAACCGTCAAGATTCAGTCCTAAATGGGTTAATGCACCACAGGTAGCGGCTCCTTTCCCGCAGAGATGCGCGCACTGGACAAGCACGCACGCACGCACGCACGCACGCACGCACGCACGCACGCACACACACACACACACACACGGCACGCACCACACGCACGCACACACACACACGCACACACACAGTGTTGCATGCAAGGTGCAGCAATAAACTGTCAAAGCAAAGCTTCAAGGAAAGAAACGCTCACTCTGGAGAAAAGGAGCCTACCTTGTTAAGGGATATAACAGGCTCCTCTCCTATACAACACCCATCCATCCATCCCTCCATCCTTCTGTCCCATCCCTTTTCATCCCCCCCATCCCATGTTCCCCCTATAGCCGCCTTTTAGTTCCTCCTCTCCTCACTCCTTAATAAGCTAGAACAACCCCCCCCCCTCCCAACACCAAGGACCACCCCGTATCTCTCTCTCAGATCATTGTGTGTTCTCTCACTGTCATCATTTTGACAGTGAGTGGCAACACGAGTGACAATAGAGGCATGATGTGGTGAACGTTGGTAGTGTGTGTGTGTGTGTGTGTGCTCTCCACTGTGTCTCGGCTGACAGACACCTGGGTGAGACATGGGGTCACGAGTCACGACTGGCCACCATTTGAAGGAGGGTGTGCGACACGGTGTGTGTGCCTGTGTGTGTGTGTTTGTGTGTGTGTGTGTGTACATATTTGGGAGGAAGTCTACCTTCTTGCTCCCTCTGTCTGTTTCTGCCTCTCTCTCTCTCTCGCTCCCTCTCTCTCCCTCCCTCCCTCTCTCTCCCTCTCTGTCTCTCCCTCCCTCTCTAATATTTTCTTTGCTCATCGCCATCTCCGATTTCCTCAACCTCATCATCTCTCTCCACCTTACCGTCTCTCTCTCTCGCTCCCCCCCCCCCCCCCCCCCCCCCCACCCAACACCTCCACCCACACCACACCACCATCCAGCCACTATATTTATTTTCCTTCCCTTGGGCCTGACAGATAGGAGGTAAAAGCTTCAGTACTTACCATATTATTTACTAGCATCAGCACGGTCCCATGTGTGCCTGCGGCTGTGTCAGCCCGCCCATCAACCACCCCCTTAAGGAAGAAATAAACACCCAGCATAACCCCCCCCCCCCCCCCCCCCCCTCTCTCTCTCTTCACCTGGTCTGGCCTGCAGGATTTATGTAGGACAAGTGTATATGTACCATTTAGTAGCCTCATCACAGGTGTGCTGCAAGCATCATGGTTCCCCTGAGGGGAGGAGGGGGTGTTCGCAGGTGACCCGCAGGCAGGTTAACAGTGTGTTTTCCCATGCCGTGCAGCCCCTGCCCTTTTACCCATCTGTAAAACAACTGCCCTCTCCACTAGTCCATGAATGCAGCATTTACTACATCATGGTGAAAGAAATGCCCTCCCTCCTCTCCTTTCCATGCCATATACCCGAGAATTGCTTCTTTCTGTCTGCACTCTCCTGATCCTGAACGCAGCATTTTTGCGTTGAAAGAATTTGTTTAGAAATCCATGTCGTCGCCACATCTCCAGTATAGCCAACGAATGCGGGGTCGCGCTCGGAAAATATCACATCTACTGTACAAGCTTGTAGATTGGCTATTTTCTTCCTAAAGTCCCCTTTTTATGGACTTTCAGCCGCTGCCCCTGTAACACTCTCTGCACTGTCACACACACACACACACACACACACACACACACACACACACACACACACACACACACACACACACACACACACACACACACACACACACACACACACACACACACACACACACACACACACACACACACACACACACACACACACACACACACACACACACACACACTTTACCCTCCTGCTGACGGGTGGAACTATATAAGCTTTCCCGCGGCGGCGGGAGGCTGCATGGAAACCCAACATGAACGCCACGGGAGTTTTGTTGCGTTCACACGGGGGGCAGATGTAAAAGACCTTGGGCCAGCGGTGTGGCCTAAAGGTTTAGAGAGGAGCGCCCTTGTTGCCGAAAGGTTGCCGGTTCGATTCCCCCGGACGGGCAGGAAAGATCTGGGTGGGGAAGTGATTGGTCATCACTGACTCACCCAACACCGCTGAAGTGCCCTTGAGCAAGGCACTGAACCCCCAACTGCTCCAGTGGAGCTGCTTAGTGGCCAACAGTATAAGACTGAGGTTGTACTGGTCAGCTCCCAGGTTTTAATGTGTGTGTCTGTCTGTGTGTCTCTATGTGCAGGGCGTTGCTGAAAATGAGCACTTGTGCTCAGCTACTACCCTGCAGGGTAAATAAAGGATTAAAATACAGTCTACTCATTCATTGTCATGCAGCGACATGTCGTTGCAAAGACGCAACGATGCATGTATAGAGCGTACCAAAATCTCCTTGAGGGGGCGTCAACATTATGCGTCACGTGGTCGCGGCCGCCATACTTTTGGGATTGTCTGGTTTGTTTACACAGTGAGCGACTATCCGTGTGCGTTCTTTTTTTAAACACCAAACGACATGCAACCATTCTAAACTGACATCTCACAATGGTGCTTAATGTAAGGTAAGGTCGAGCCCGACCTTTTTTCTTTCCATCCTGGTGTTGGCTCACTGTGTTGTCGCCAGGAACGAGCTCAATGTTTACAAAAACAGACCACCGTCACTCTATTCTGAGTGATGTGGGCTAGAGTTTAAATCCCACAAAAATGGCGCCGCTGGCCCAGGCGGTGGCGTAACCGTCTGGGCACCCGACTGGTAATCCAGTCGCAGTGTGCCGCGGGTTCGACTCCCGAGCCCGACACGTCCTTTACTGCATGTCTTCCCCCATCTCTCTCCCGTTTCCTGTCAGCCTACTGTCTGTCCCTTCAAAAACCAATAAAAGGCGTAAGCCGCAAAAAAATATCTTTAAAAAAAAAATGGCGCCGCTAGCTTTTCTGATGCCGCCCCCCTCTTGGTGACGTACACACTTTTACACGCTATAGCTGCTCCAACTCGACTTGCAACGTGTCTTTGCATCGTCTCATCTGCCCGTGTGAACGCACCATTAGTCAGTCAGCTGTGTTTTAATGGTGTCACTCACGAGACGTGATTGACACTACGCTCTGTTGTGTGTGTGTGGGTGGGGGGGGGATGCTTATATATGCGTATATGTACGTATATGTGTATAGCAGTGGTTCCCAAACTTTTTCATGCCAAGGACCCCCAAGTCGACACTCATTAGCCTGCGGACCCCTATTAGAAAGAATATGCCAAGGACCCCCAAATCGACACTCATTAGCCTGCGGACCCCTATTAGAAAGTATATGCCAAGGACCCCCAAATCGACACTCATTAGCCTGCGGACCCCTATTAGAAAGTATATGCCAAGGACCCCCAAATCAACACTCATTAGCCTGCGGACCCCTATTAGAAAGTATATGCCAAGGACCCCCAAAATCAACACTCATTAGCCTGCGGACCCCTATTAGAAAGTATATGCCAAGGACCCCCAAATCGACACTCATTAGCCTGCGGACCCCTATTAGAAAGTATATGCCAAGGACCCCCAAATCGACACTCATTAGCCTGCGGACCCCTATTAGAAAGTATATGCCAAGGACCCCCAAATCGACACTCATTAGCCTGCGGACCCCTATTAGAAAGTATATGCCAAGGACCCCCAAATCGACACTCATTAGCCTGCGGACCCCTATTAGAAAGTATATGCCAAGGACCCCCAAATCGACACTCATTAGCCTGCGGACCCCTATTAGAAAGTATATGCCAAGGACCCCCAAATCAACACTCATTAGCCTGCGGACCCCTATTAGAAAGTATATGCCAAGGACCCTCAAATCAACACTCATTAGCCTGCGGACCCCTATTAGAAAGTATATGCCAAGGACCCCCAAATCAACACTCATTAGCCTGCGGACCCCTATTAGAAAGTATATGCCAAGGACCCCCAAAAGAGACGACCATTTTCATTTCGAGGACCCCCGGTTTGACCTGAATTAGTCTACGGCCCGCCATTTTTTTTTTTTAAAGATATTTTTTGCAGCTTACGCCTTTTATTGGTTTTTGAAGGGACAGACAGTAGGCTGACAGGAAACGGGAGAGAGATGGGGGAAGACATGCAGTAAAGGCCGTGTCGGGCTCGGGAGTCGAACCCGCGGCACACTGCGACTGGATTACCAGTCGGGTGCCCAGACGGTTACGCCACCGCCTGGGCCTACGGCCCGCCATTTAATGGCATTTCTATCTCTGGGACCCCAATTTATATTGTAAAATCAATGCTAATTTAACTCTGAGAGTGTACTAATGGAACAAAATTTGTACACTCTCTGAGTTACAGACCCATAAGGGTCCATTTGGTTCCTAATTATCATTTAGCTGGGGACCCCCTGGAACTCTCTCAAGGACCCCTAGGGGTCCCCGGACCCCACTTTGGGAACAACTAGTGTATAGTACCATTACATCCATTTAGTGTGTGTGTGTGTGTGTGTGTGTGCGATGCCACGTCTGTGCTCCCGTATATGCTTGGATGCACGCCATGTGCACGTGAGTGCGTCTGACGCTGCAGATGTGCAATTACGGGTAGATTAGCGGGGATAGAAATGGCCAGCATGGTGCAGTTCTTTGATGGGATTATAGACACTCAATTACCCAGCTAAATCTGTCTTTCCTCTCTCAGGTTCACACGTTCACACACACGTTCACACACACACACACGTTCACACACACACACACACACACGTTCACACACACACACACACACACACGTTCACACACACACACACACACGTTCACACACACGTTCACACACACACACACACACACACACACACACACACACACACACACACACACACACACACACACACACACACACACACACACACACACACACACACACACACACACACACACACACACACACACACACACACACACACACAGCTAAACTCGGTGGTGTTGCCAGAATCCTGAAGAAAACTACAAAACATGGACACCTGTGAACCCTTTAGTTGAACTGGAAGTGTTTGTGTGAGTGATCTTCTCTCAGTGTAAACAATGGTTCTGTACTCGCGAGGTCGGATTAATTTTTATTAAGCTCTAAACATTGTCCATTTGCTCAATCTGAGCCCATAAATGCTTTAGATCACGTGCCTGTGTGTGTGTGTACGTGGAGATTTTGGATATTTGATGACGTCACACCATGGGAGCTACCGGAGGCTATATCGGTGGATGCTAAAAGCAGCTAACAGACGGTAAATAAACACGAGATTTCTCGAGTTGGCAAAGGAGGATTTAAGGTTTAAACCCGAGAAATTGGCAAATATTGTGTTAACACTTTGACTGCCACCATTGTACTCCGGTGATGTCACTTCCCTGCCAGCCGGATACAGCGAAAAAACCCAAATTCACCCCAAATGAAACCGGAATGCAAAATCGCCTTTAACTATAATGTTGCGCCACTAACATCGACGTTCTGTTGTGTCCAACACCTCAATCTGAGCCTCAATTCCGAGAAAAACACGGCCAAAGATCACTGTTATCACAGAAGTCTATGGAGCGACCATCTTGGTCAGGGTAACAGGGTCTGTTTCACGCTATAGCTATAGCAACCGCAAGCTAAGCGGATGATGATAATAACCAGGGGTGCACCTAACTGGTGCACCCCTGGTTATTAGTGCATTGTCAAAATGCTTGCTGCGCTTTTGTGTACCAGAGAATCCTGACACAACATTCCAGTCATTACAGCCAGGCACTCTCGAAGACGCAAAGCCCCATTACAAGCTCTGGTGTCACACATACAACTGTCTATCTACGTCCTGTAAGTAGACTTAGACCGAGCTACAGACACATCTCCAGGCGCTCCTATGAGAACCAGCCCCAAAACATTATGTGCACTCCTGATAATAACCTGAGAGCTTTCATAATTAATAATAAACTAATAGCTCGTCCGAATTCGCCCTGCAGGGCAGTCTGTGACTTTGCTCAAAACTTGTCCAAGCTCATCCCAGGCAGTCGATGAGTCGATATGATCTGAATATGAACTTGTGCACCTGCTCTGTGGATGCGATATCTCACATCCGTACATCTGTTGCTCTCTCCATGCTGACTGCACTCATCCACCCCTATGTCCATCCATCCATCCATCATCCCGTCTGCCCAGCCGTCCATACAATTTCTTCTTTTCAGCTTTTTTTAAACCAGCCAGGAATTCAGCCTGTCAAAGCCCATTCACGGTCAGACAAGCCTGACATTTAAGTGTAGGGTACAGGCCTTCATTTATGTGGACTAGGCATGCCACGGTATGAGATTTTACAGTACGGTACGGTGCCGGTATTGAAAACCTATACCTCGGTATTCCACGGTATTTATATTAAAAAAAAAAAGAGGAAAAAAAAAAGATTGCCCCCCCCCCCCCCCCCCCATGTCTAGTGACTACCCCCACCTCCTTATAAGCCCTTCTTTGTTCCCCAACCTGTAGGCCTACATATCTTATTTATTTATTTTTTACCTTTTATGATAATTTGAATTTTGTTATTTGTCATGTGACTTGTCATGATTATGAATTGATTACCCAGGACCGAATGGAAACAAGACTGCAAGGACTTTTTTCAGTGATCCCTTTGGACATGTGTTTGACTGTACCCTATACTGATTACATTTCTGCCAATAAAGTATTCAATCAATGAATCAATAGCTATTCCCCACTGTATTTCACTGTACTATGACTCCCCCTAATGGCCGTTTTGTAACCTGCACGCTGTAGTGCAATCTGCGCATGCTCACAACTGCGTGCCTCTGTGTTGACACTTGACAGTTCACACTTTTAGTTTAGTACTGTGGAAATATGGAATATACAATTGGATCTGGGTGTCTTTCAGCAACACTAACTCAAAGGTAGGAAGCAACTTTTCAATCTACTGCAGCTGTGTGGTGAAAATAAATGTTTTGCCTTAGTCTGGGAGTGGAGTTGCACTGCATGCGCGCAGCATGCGCCGCCCACCAACGCTGTATTCAAATACCGTAAGCTCGGAAATCTCACGGTATCAACACCGTGGCTGTTCCTGTCGCGGTATTACCGAAATTCGGTAAACCGCGGCATGCCTAATGTGGACTCTCATACGCCCACACGCCTCGATGTATGCACATTTACTCAAATGCTGAACTAAATTACAATTTGGAGGTATGTTTTTCATTTTCTGCAAATGTATACTTCTCCTACATTTCGATATAAATGTTGGACTGTTTACCCCGCTACATGTGTGCGTTACAGTTATTAGTTACTTTGCGTATTGAGATTTAATAGCAATATGAAATGGAATCAACAAACATTTGGATGTTATTAATATAGATCAGTATGTGTTATGGGGGTTCAGAAGGTGTGCCAGCAGTGTAAAGTAATCAGTCTCTACTACCCACTGCAATGTTAACTACACATTTATGCATTAATAATTTAAATATTTTGAAAAGAATATTTAGCATTCTGAAAAGGGCTGCTCATCTACTCGTTTACTAGTTTGTCTATTCGAACACAATTGACCCGTATTCGGGGAAGGGATGCCGGGTAGGGCATCCCGTACGCCCGCCATCACGTATTCCTACGTGCTGGCGGGCGTCACCTGTCTGTCAGCAGGGAGTGTCGGTCAGGAGGAGTGGGACGAATTGACCTATTTAGACCTGGGAACGATTCTACAAATGTCTGGTTCTCAAACATTTTCATGTCAAGGACCCCCAAAAATGTATGTAATCAGCATAATCAACATAAAGCTTAAAACAGGGGTTCCCGCCCAAAATGGGTTAAGGCTCAACGTCCTCCCGGTGGGAGCTCCTCACTCAAGATTTGAGCGAGTTATGAGTTATTTTTGTTTGAGCTGCCATAGAACATACTGTACTGTAGCCCCGAGGCAAGATGGCCGCCGGGTGAACTACGTCAGAGACTCCGCCTTGAGCCATCTAGCCTTTATTATACATGTCTATGGCTGTAGGGTACAACAGCAGTGACACACGTCACTGCTAAATTGGATATAGAAAAAATAGGTTTGACCACCACTGAGCTAAACGATATGAAACAGGATTTCAGAAGGAGATAACCAGAGCTTCTAACTGGGGATCTGAGCCAGACCTCCACAGGCAGATAATAGGCTTCCTCCAGGGTTAGTCCAACTCTCTGATCTTTTACTTAAGTAAACGTACAGTAGAAACACCACACTGTGATAAAGGTTAAAGTTCTACACCGGATTTGAACCCGGCTAGCTGCAAGGCGCAAGCCCTGGAATTTACACCGTTGAGTGTAAGAGAGACTGCCTGCTTCAGTGGATAGATTCATTCATGTCAGATCCTGTGCGTGCGTGCGTGCGTGCGTGCGTGCGTGCGTGCGTGCGTGCGTGCGTGCGTGCGCGCGTGCGACACATATCCTTTGACACAATCTAAATGTCTCAATAGAAGAGCAGGGAGACAAATTACAACCACCCCCAATTGTAAAAGTTATATTGTATATATTAACATACTCTACCACACAGATTGGACAAAACTACGAGATTAGACAGACAGACATTACATACAGCCTATAGCCTCTTGTAGAGGCTGTATAAATGCCATCAAAGCTTTCCCTGCTGAGCCGATTGTGTGCGTTTGGTCCAACGGGGTGTCTGCGATGCTGAGGTGAAGCTTTAACTCAAGCATGTGGAAGATTAGCTACATGTTCAGCCTCCTGGCTGCACTTAACCCTTTAAGACCTCAGGACCCCGTTCTGCAAATGTCTTCTAAATCCTTCAATATAGTTCACGTTCTCACACACACACACACACACACACACACACACACACACACACACACACACACACACACACACACACACACACACACACACACACACACACACACACACACACACACACACACACACACACACACACACACACACACACACACACACACACACACACACACACACACACACACACACACACAGTACTATTTGCCCACCGACCACCCCATCACAAAATATTTTGTTCCAGTGACCTCCTCCAGAAGCAAAGATTTGAGTTCACTTTAGGAAAACATATATACAGTATTCATAGATTTGCACAAATGTAAACGATTGTAAAAAAAGTATACAGATTTGCAAACTCATAGCAGCATGCTCACAGCATGAAGTGGCACGCAATGAACTTGTTTATCTGCTATTTTTAGCCAACGTACAGTATAAAAAAGCCATACTCTCTCCACAAGCCTTCGGCCTGGTGGAGACAATAATGGTTAAAGTGGTTCAAATCTAAAGCGACACGGATGCGTTCCCGCTTTGAATGGATTAATTCCCCGAAGCATCTGTGTGGATTAGGCCCACATGTTCACTCTGGGGACGTGGCATACCTGTGTATGTGTCGAAGAGGCAGAGAGCTTGCCAAGCAGGGGTTGTTTAACCAATTTAGACCTGAGGACGATTCAGACAGACAGTTTTCTGAAAAACCCAGGTTTCTATATCAGTGGTTCTCAAACATTTTCATGTCAAGGAGCCCCAAAAATATATGTAATTGGCCGCCGACCCCCATCTGAAAATATGTTGTTCCAGGGACCCCCACAGAAGCAAAGATTTGAGTTCAAAATGTTCGCTCTGAAAGAATATAATATTCGAACTTCTGCGATTTTTCAAATCGGCACTCGGTGCCGCGCTATGAGCTTGTAGATCTGCTATTTTTCAACAGCTAAAGTACACCATAATGCTTAATAAAACACCAAAAGGGTTTCCCGCCCAAAATGGGTTAAGGGTGGCCAATCATCCAATTATCTGGATAAAACAGGTGGCACCTCGTTGGGAAAGCTCATTAAAATGCCATTCAAATGGTGGCTCTTGGCTTTCTATTGGAAAAGAAATGTAACATGTACTGCCATTCATTCATTCATTTACAATTTCAAGCAGTCAGTGAAGTTGGCAGGAGGGAGGCGGACGAACGGACGGACGGACGGACGGACGGGCGGGTGCACTATACAGCCCCCAAATGATTGGACGCTTGGATGGCAGCCAATCAAAATGCATTTGCCGGGCGGGCGTCCACGGTGACTGGTCATCACGATTTAATCTCTGGCCTTGGACGTTTTCAACAGAGCGAAGCAGTTGAATCTGTTCTGGGCTTGTCCCTTTAAGCCATTCTGGGCGGGAACCCCTTTTGGTGTTTTAAGCACTTTAGCTATTGAAAAATAGAAGATCTACAAGCTCGTAGATTGAGCTTGTAGATTTTTTTTAAATCGTGAAAATGTGTTGCAAATCTTTGAATATATATTCTTTCAGGGCAAACGTTTTTCACTCAAATCTTTGCTTCTGGGGGGTCCCTGGAACAACATATTTTCCATGACATGAAATATTGAACTAACCTGACTCCGCCAGATGGGGCAGCAGAGAGTACACTGGGTTCCCCCCTCCTGCTCCCATCTGGGAACTTTCAGGCAGACTTGATGCCCGGCCACAAAACGACCTGGCCAATCAGCAGCAGCTATCCCGCCGCTAGCTGCTGCTGATTGGCCAGGCCGTTTTGTGGCCGGGCATCAAGTCTGCCTGAGAGTTCCCAGATGGGAGCAGGAGGGAGGACTCTCTGCTGCCCCATCTGGCGGAGTCAGGTTAATATTGAACACCACTGATATAGAAACAGGTTTTTCAGAAAATGTAGAAGATATTTTTTAAATGTCGACGTCAGGGCCTAAATGGGTTAATATGCCACTCCTGTCTTTTCCCTCAATATACTAGGTTTACTAGCGTCTGCTATGTGGCTGCTTATGGTGCGTGAAAGTTCAAGTCTTCACCCTGTACGGACAGGCTTTGCGCGTACTCTACGTGCCACCCATATGTGTCAAAGCAGCCGCACATACACACACACACAAATAAACACACAATTGTTGTTTGTTTTTCCTTCATCTTTTTTTTTACGTGACTTATGACAGCTCGAGGCCCTTTTCCGGCCAGCTGCCTCTCAAGGCTGTTGGTTTACTCTCCAATACCTGCATGGATGGTAGTTAGAGGAATCACTCTGTGACATTTTTTTTGTACACAGCCCTAATGGTCTATAAACCCAAAGGTCAGGCTTTTTTTTTTCCTGCCCCCCCCCCCCCCCCCCCCCTTTTCTTCCCAACGATTGCTCGCCACAAAGTGAAAGAGAGTGGTGGTCAGTCAGGGAGAAAGCGGAGATTGGTTTGCGTTCGAGGCGCAATCCACCGGCACTTTATGGTTGCCAAGTCAGGGACAATAAGGCTTGATGGCTAAGGAGAGAGAGAGGGTTGGGGGAGTGTTGCAGAAAACAGAGGGGGTTGGTGCAGAAAGGAAAATATGAGTGTGTGGTACGTATCTGAAGCACACAACAATAGTTCTTTCTTAAACTAAACAACGGAGGAGTTCTCAAACACAGCAGAGATAATGAAGAGACGCACAGGCAGGCAGATGAGATGATCTCCGAGTTGAGATGTATTTCAGGGACAGGGTGTGACAGTCGAGCCCTCTCCGTCCCGTGTGCTCGGAGGCTCTGACCCCTGTACTGACTGCAGGACGCGACCAGCTTCAACTTAACTATTTTCACAGTTACAATGACAAAAATACGTTTTACATGAATAATGAGTGGGTTTGACTTTCCCCCTCAAAGGTAAAGGTAAAATAGAAAACAGAGTTAAGCAATTGAAATTGGGACTGACATTTAAAATTGTATAAATGCAGCTTTGCCCTCTATGCCCTCTGTACTCGCATATATATAAAAAACTACCTCAAAAAAAGTGAGCGACTCCCAGAGTCACAATACAAGAGGAAGCGAGAACAACGATCTGGTACCACCCACTTTCAAAACAAACATGCATGGGCAAATTCTCCTTCTACAGCACTGCCACCAAGTGTAGAATGCCCTGACTACCTCCCTAAAAAAAATGCAAATCCCTGGCGCTCTTTGAAACAGGACTGAAAATCCACCTTTCAGTGTGCCAAAGGGAGAGGAAATGATTACTAAACCAAATCGTAATCATTACCCTGTACTGATTACATTTCTGTTTGACTGTACCCTGTACTGATTGCATTTCTGCCAATAAAGTATTCAATCAATCAAGAAATCAAGCAGAAATATGGTTGAACATTATTGAATATAGATTATGAATACAGGGTTTTATGCACATTCACAACATGAGCAAACACTGAAAGAAAGAGGCAGTATTCATAAACATCCCCTCTAATACTCAACACCAGCTGTTTCATTATTCAGCTCAAAACTAGCATCTCTTAACTCCCCTGCTCCCGTGGGTGCGTGCATGCGTAATTATCCACATTGCCCGTATCCCTGCTAATCGAAGCTGAATCGACAAGTGTTTATCACACTGAATAATAACCGCCCATGAAGTCCTCCTCTGCGCCTCGGTGCATGATGTGAAACCTGTCAGCCGGTACACGGAGCCGCAGAACTATCCCCGCTTGAACCCCATAATGCCACGATCATCAACAACATCAGCGCCCTGGAAAAAGGAAAAAGGGCTTCATTAGCATCATTAGCTTAGCGGCGCGCGCACGCTGACTTGTTTGCTTGTTCATCTGTAGAAATTGGCAACAATTGTTGCTGATAATTAATCCGTTGATTGTGCAGACAAGACTAAGCCCCATTGCCCCATAAATCAGGTCTGAAATAACCCCTAACAAACACCACTCAACGCTTAATTCTACTTCATGCTACGAGACACACACGTGGGCCTGAATACAAATGGGCAGAGGTTTTTTTAAATCAGATAGTGGGGAAATTGCTTTGCTTGCTTACGGTAGTGCATAATATCCCCATGATAGTGATCTCAGTGTAGGCAGTGAGGGTGGATTGGAGGTCTGCTGGCTGGCATATAAGCTATACTATACAAGCCACCAGCTAGGGGCATCGGAGCTCCAAGTTTTGGTTATACACACACCGGTATTCTGAAGAACGCTATTCCGACGCCATTCCCTACTCGCCGCATTACTGCCTCGTTAGTTGTCTGGCTTCGAGAGGTCTCCAGATTTAGGCACCGGGATGATGTTGGAGAGAGACCACATGTCAGGCAGCTTGTTGCCTAGCACTGCAAGGTTGCAGAACTCAAGGATGATGTTGTCGAGACCACAGTTCTTTACGACCTCTGGATGTATGCCGTCCGGTCCAGCACTCTTACCCTCTCTTAGCGGTGTTAAGGATAATTCGGCCATTGGCCATAATATATACCTTTGTCAGGCTTAAAGGTCTGGTGACATAAAAAAAAAAGAATTTTTTTTTAGGTTTTCTGAGCTCAATTGCACCCAAAAGATGTTCTGTGTTCTGGGGTTTTCTGGCTCAAAACAAGTAATCTGATTTGCCTTGGACTGTGAGGTAACAGTCCACAAATCCCATATATGACAACAATTTGCCAGCAGATGTCACTGTCGAGGGATTCTGCCTGTTTTCAGTGTACAGTAGCTCAAAAGGCTTCAGAACACACAAGAGAAAACCCCAGACCACAGAAAATCCACTGAATGTTCAAAGTTCAAGGTTGGGTGAAATTGAAGTCATGAAACCTAAAAAAAAAAAGAAAAATGAAAATAAATTAAAGTCATGAAACCTTTAACATAACATTTAGATGCTTGATAAGCTATATACGGCAGTGTGCGGGACTCCATTACATTTATATTCGACTTATACCATCAATCGCTCCCCAATCTCATTGGCAGGGCCTTCCTAGTGCGGTCAGGAGGCCATCGATATTGTCCTTTTCTTTTTGCTGAGGTTTGCGTGATCTGCGCAAAAGGACAGTTAACCCATTTTGGGCGGGAACCCCTTTTGGTGTTTTAAACATTGTTATAATTTAGCTATTGAAAAATAGCAGATCTACAAGCTCATAGCGCGCCACCGAGTGGCGCGCTAAGAGCTTGTAGGTCTGCTATTTTTGAAAAATCGTGAAAATATTTATTTCAGAAAACTGGAGGATTTAGAAGGATTTTTTAAAATTTTGAGGTCAGGCCTAAATGGGTCAAATGATAAGGGACAATATCGGTGGCACCCAACTGTATGTGTGGGTCAGACAGGCAGCAACAGTATAGGCGAGCAGCCATGCAGGCCTGGAGCTGAGGCAGTCCCCTGTATGCAGCTTCCCCAGCCACGTACCGTACGGCCATCCAGAGCCAGGAGAGCTGATTCCCCAAGACAAGAGGGAACGGCTGCTATCCTAGCCTGTCACAACCACTCAGGGACCCCGCGGCTGAGGGGCGGCGCACGGCACGGCACGCCGGGGCTCCCGAGAGAGCAGGGAGCTAAGGGGAGAGCGGGGACTGGGGAGGGCCCAGCGGACCGTGGAGTTATGAGGGGGAAAAAAATAGTAGAAGAGAGGATTTACATGCTCGACTGTACGTCTTGAATCCACCGTGGGGGACCTACATGTATACCCAGTCTCACAGAAATACGTACGGAATTGCAATTTCGTATACATACACGCCTAGAAAACCCCCAAAATCCGTACATATGACACTGAAATCCTCCCCATAGAGACAATGACGGAGGGACGCCGTCTCTACCAAACTTGAGCCACGGGAGAGAGACACCACCGTGCCGTGTCGAGCGTTGTGAAGTTGCGAGTTGTAAATCGATAAGGACTGAATAGTAAATATTGTCAAACCCGAACTCACCCAGCCCGACCCAGCCACGGTGAAATAGCACCTCCGTACTAGTGAAAGCCACGCCTCCGTCTCCTATGGTTAAAACAGGACATGTAATATGTACGGATTTTGGGGTTTTCTATGTGTGTGTAATTGTATACGGAAATGCGTGGCCTCTCCAGACCCCCATCAAATGACCGCAACTATATTCACCAAAACAAGACGAGAACAGGGAATCACGGAATCAATAAATAAATGCCTTTGCAACCTACATTAATCGCAAGTGTGAAGTGAGGGGCGCTAATATATTAAAGTCTAACTCATGTTGATTAGGTGATGTAATACGTTAAACGCCATTAACAATAAAGAGACAATATGACGTAAACGGCATATTATGACGTAAATTTTCCCTTCATTGTCAATGGCGTTTACTAAACAAACATTGAACTAAAGACAAACCTTAAACCTGTGTATAGGAGGGGCTAGCGACCCTCAAAAACCTCAACTAACTTCAATCTGACTATTTTCAACATCTCACTATTCTCTGTCTCTTCCTCTTCTCCTCCACAGTCCACTCTGTCAGACACTTAAGAGTGCGCACACACACACACACACACACACACACACACACACACACACACACACACACACACACACACACACACACACACACACACACACACACACACACACACACACACACACACACACACACACACACACACACACACACACACACACACACACACACACACACACACACACACACACACCTCTCTCTCGTGCGCGCCATGGCGCTCGCGGCGACTTGGGGGAAGTAATCAGCAGCACAGCGGCGGTCACAGGAGGGAACCTCTCACGCTGCACTGGTTCTCCTCGCGGATCAACGACACACGTGGCTGATGATGGCATGATGTGAAATAACCACTTGCTGCCAGTTCAACCAAAAGACATAATATCACGTCCGTTTTGCCTTTGTCTGTTTGAGAAATAATTCACTTATATAGCTTCAAAATGGTCCCATCTGAAGTGCAATCTTCACAAATTATAGAGTTACGTATAGTTAATATCTGATGGTGTACTGTGTGTGTGTGTGTGTGTGTGTGTGTGTGTCTGTGTGTGTGTGTGTGCTCAGAATTTAAGGATAGCCCCTTGCCCTTGAGATGCCGCATCTTATTTTAGAGGGGGTCCCAAACACAGGGAAAACATTACATACAGTACAGTGCAGTTACACAAATAGACAGTATTGACATGTGCGTGCGTGCGTGTGTGCGCGTGCGTGCGTGCGTGCGTGCGTGCGTGCGTGCGTGCGTGCGTGCGTGCGTGCCATGTACAAACTGAGCACGAGTGGAAAGAAAAAAAGAGCAAAGCCAAACAACTTGCCAAACACTGCTCTGTATCAGCCGTTCAGTAGGCAGTGTGTGTGTGTGTGTCTGTGTGTCTGTGTGTGTGTGTGTGTGTGTGCGTGCGCGTGTGCGTACTGTATATATATATAAATAAAGGAGAGTAAAAATGAGGACGGGGGGGGGGGGGGGGGGGGTGTAAAAATGGGGAGAAAAATAGATCGATATTTAATTTTCTCCCCAAGTGATGTGTGCAGCAGCTAATCAGTGGTGACTGGGAAGATGACACCTGGAATAGCAACCAGCCGTGGGGGTGGGGGGGGGGGGGAGGAGGAGGAGGAGGAGGAGGAGAGCTGGGGTGCTCCTCACGTCACTCCTCCCCTCGTTGGCTCTCCCATGCTCAGTCCCACTGCACTCTGCATCACTGTTAACACTTTGAGGGCTTCAAAGCTCAAATATTCCACCAGGGGCTCCACCCAGAAATTCTAAAAGGTTTGGCAGCCATTTTTGGACTATTTTAACCAATTTTGGCCTGACCTTGAAATAAAAAAAAAATCTTCTAAATACTCCAGTTTTCTGAAATAAATATTTTCACGATTTTTCAAAAATAGCAGACCTACAAGCTTGTAGCGCGCCACTCGGTGGCGCGCTATGAGCTTGTAGATCTGCTATTTTTCAATAGATAAATTATAACATGTTTAAAACACCAAAAGGGGTTCCCGCCCAAAATGGGTTAAAGCTCAAATATTCCACCAGGGGCTCCCCCCAGAAATTCTAAAAGGTTTGGCAGCCATTTTTGGACTATTTTAAACAAAAATTCCCAGCTGAGGATGTTCAGGTGTAGGACGGTTATGTCTAATAGTTGAATTATTCCTGTATACTGTAGCAAGTGACAATCTGTTTGAGAACAATGTAATGTGATGCAATATGATGTGACCTTATTACCTTTATACTTTTTTATTTCTCAAGGTGTATGTAGGTATTAGAGCTGGGACTCGATTAAAATTAATCAGAAGCTTTGTGATTAATTAATCTCGATTAATCGCATTTTAATCGCATATCAATATTCAACCCGAGAACAGTGATAAACCTTTTTTTTCAAATGTTTTTTGGTATCCCAGTGAATCAATGAATAGTGACTACAGGATACCACTCATTTTCAACATTTTACTGTCATTAATATACCTTAGAGCTGTTCATTCTGTGTTGCCTAGAACTGGAGGTCTGAAAAAAATCAGTAACAGTAACAAGTACATCTCAGTGACATCACAAAGCTGTACTTCATAGTGTTACTGTTTTTTGACAGACCTCCAGTTCTAGGCAACACAAAATGGGGTGACTTTTTATTATTTCCAGTTTTCCACACAACTCCATAATTTTTTTTGAAAATGAGGGGTATTCCCCTTTAAGCAATACAACTTTTTTTCTCCAACAGATAAACAAGTGCAGCAAGTGCCTATATAAAGTGTCTATGAATACTCAAATGTGCTTTACATGGTGGGGCATGAGAAAAAAAATAAAAACAACTTTATTAGGGGGTAAACACTTAGACAAAGGAACAAAATAAAAAACGGTGGAATGAACTAGCTGGGGAGTGCATTTCACATGGGGTTGGGGCAGACCATTGTCTGACCACGGACTTTCACACTTGCTGCTTCAGTATGTTTCGCATCGAGGACAGCTTGACAGCTTACGCTGTGGTGAAATCTCCGCGAGCCTCTGCAAGGCGTGCAAGCTTCTACTCTGCGAGACATGCTAAGCTGAAGCAGCTAGCATGGAAGCTAGCTCTGGTGCTAGCATGTAAGCTAACATTGGTCATATGGCTTATGGATCCTTTCCCTGACATTGCACACAACCATGCTGCTATCCACGCGTCCATCCGATAGCTTTTAAATCTAAATGTCCCATCCACGGAGCAAACGTTTGGGTGTTGTAAGTTGTTGTCTGACGGAGCTGTAGTGTGGACTGGACTGCTGCTGCTGCTCCTCCCCCCTAGAGCCGTGCAAGGAGTGCAGCAGCCTAATGAGCCTAGAAATGCGCCCAGTGAGAAACGTTCCGCCGTGAAAGAAAAGGTGCGATTAGCCGATTCTTTTCAATCTGAAATCTGATAGCGCCACACACTACAGGATAATCGGAGCGGGGCAGAGCAAATATCAAACATGCTTGATGTTGATCCGGGTCGATCCCGATCGCGCCCCGAGCAGATCGATTGAGTCGGGCACCCCCCGAGCGTCAAAAAATGCCCGATTATCGGCTAGTGTAAGGCCACCTTAAATGCGTTAATTTTTTTAACGCGTTAATTTTTCTGTAGTTAATTAATCTCAATTAACGCGTTAAAGTCCCGGCCCTAGTAGGTATGTCTTGTTGTGTGTAGAAAAAACAATAAAAACAATTTAATATCACTTTGAGGGCTTTAAATTAATATATGACATACCGAGGCTGCCGGGATTGTTTAATTACCTTTGGAGCATAACGCCAAAGTATTTGCGCCTTTGATCCATGAAAATCCCCCTGAAAATAGTTCCATGGCTTGTTGTCGAACCGAAAAATAATCCACCGTCGTGATCCGGAACAACAACAGGCAGTGAGAGCTGCTGGACTAGTCCAGTTGAAACTATACCGTTCACTTGCATTGAACTCATTTTCCCAGAAGCCCTTGCAGCCCAGAGCACGGGTCGATTTCCGGTTTTTCGTCATCATAACGTGACGGCCTCGTCACCAGGTCTGCGACAAATCCGCTAATTCTTTTTAATTATTTAAAAAACGGCGAATTAAACACATAAAACAAATAGCGGGTATAGCGTAGTATTACGCAGGGCAGAAACATGGATTAAATAGCGTGGAAAGCGGGTTATGCAGCTTAAAGGGGCATTCCACTCATTTTCAACATTTTACTATGTCATTAATGTACCTTAGAGCTGTTGTGTGGAAATAATAAAAAAGTTCCCCCATTCTGTGTTTCCTAGAACTAGAGGTCTGATAAAAATCATTAACATGGTGAAACACATCTTGATGATGTCATCAAGATGTGTTTCACCATGTTATGATTTTTTTCATAATTACAGTTCTAGGAAATACAAAATGGGGGGACTTTTTATTATTATTTCCACACAACAGCTCTAAGGTATATTAATGACATAGTAAAATGTTGAAAATGGGTGGTTTTCCCCTTCAACTGTTAATGCCAGGTTAGGAGAGCAATAAGACCTTTTCATATTAAGGCCCATTACTGATTCAGCATCAAACTAAACAACTTTGTTATCATTGGATAAGATTTTGGTATTGCATGTTGGTATCATAGGAGAGATAACAAGCAAACATTGACCAAAGTAACAATTATTTTAAATTCTCTAATTGTGCAGATGTTTAACAATAATTGAACTCTTGAGAGTGTAAAATGAAACACTGCTCTCCATTCAATACATCCAGCTGCATGACACTCGCTTGCATTTCCCTCCCTCCTCCACACACACACACACACACACACACACACACACACACACACACACACACACACACACACACACACACACACACACACACACACACACACACACACACACACACACACACACACACACACACACACACACACACACACACACACACACACACACACACGTTTCTTCACTTACTGTAGTTACTCAGTCAGTACCTCCCTCTACTCGAACCTCCCTATAAGCTCTTCTCTCTCTCTCTCTCTATACCACTTATTTCTTGTGCTCAATCCTAAACTCAATAACTACCTACCTGTCCCGCCATACCGGCTTTGGCTTGACAGAGCGGCAGAGATTGACTAGTGAGGTTTGGGGAACATGAGATTCCTCTCTTAACAGGCCCTAAAATAACTATAGCTGGCAGGCATCTATAACAGGTCTCTCTCTGCACCGTGCCTGGAATTGCTAATGGCGCGGGCCTTCACTGACACCTTCATTTTTCATTGCAAGGTCCCAATTGTCTTTAAGTTCTCACCGATCATGGAGCGTGTGTCTCATAAATGGTATGCACACACACAACGCTCATTAGAGGAGACCCATGATGCGCCGCACCAGTGAGCAGCACGCACACACGCACGCTATACTGGCTCCTGAACGGAAGAATTACGACATTAAAAGCGGAGTGATTGTGCCCATGCAGGCTGCATTGCATGGCCCTCGTTTTGATCAGAGCGATTTTCACATTACTTCCACTTTGCAGGATGGAACGGGGCGTCCCCGACTCCCCGCATGTTTCATGTATCTGTGAGGCGCTTCCCCCTTCCCTTCGCTCAGGGGTCTAACGAGGCCCCCCGGCAATAATGAGCTTCAATTCTGACTCGGACAGATTCCGAACAAATTGGGTCTTATCGCCTTAAATTACTTTATTTTTTTCTGATCTCTGTCAAAGATGCCCTGCACTCGATAGCAATGAAACTGCAATAGCAGCATTCTCTCTCTCTCTCTCCCCTCTCTCTCTCTCTGTGTGTGTTTCTCCCCTCTCTCTCTCTCTCTCTCTCTCTCTGTGTTTCTCCCCTCTCTCTCTCTCTCTCGCTCTGTGTTTCTCCCCTCTCTCTCTCTCTCTCTCTCTCTCTCTCTCTCTGTGTTTCTCCCCTCTCTCTCTCTCTCTGTGTTTCTCCCTCTCTCTCTCTCTCTCTCTCTCTCTCTCTCTCTCTGTGTTTCTCCCCTCTCTCTCTCTCTCTCTCTCTGTGTTTCTCCCCTCTCTCTCTCTCTCTCTCTCTCTCTCTCTCTCTCTCTCTCTCTGTGTTTATCCTCTCTCTTTCTCTCTCTCTCTCTCTCTCTCTCTCTCTCTGTGTTTCTCCCCTCTCTCTCTCTCTCTCTCTCTGTGTTTCTCCCCTCTCTCTCCCCCTCTCTCTCTCTCTCTCTCTCTCTCTCTCTCTCTCTCTCTCTCTCTCTCTCTGTGTTTCTCCCCTCTCTCTCTCTCTCTCTCTCTCTGTGTTTCTCCCCTCTCTCTCTCTCTCTCTCTCTCTGTGTTTCTCCCCTCTCTCTCTCTCTCTCTCTCTCTCTCTGTGTTTCTCCCCTCTCTCTCTCTCTCTCTCTCTCTCTCTCTCTCTCTGTGTTTCTCCCCTCTCTCTCTCTCTCTCTGTGTTTATCCTCTCTCTTTCTCTCTCTCTCTCTCTCTCTCTCTCTGTGTTTCTCCCCTCTCTCTCTCTCTCTCTCTCTCTCTGTGTTTCTCCCCTCTCTCTCCCCCCCTCTCCCTCTCTCTCTCTGCCATTCCACTATAGGCCATATCGCCATGCTCAATGTCTCCACTGTGGCCAATGTGATAAGTGCTGTAGAGGTAAGTGGACCTTATCAAGTGGAGGTATATAGAGGTTGTTTTCAAGGTCGATCTGCCGTGGAGGGAGCATGCATTCCTACACCGGACAGCTATAGCTAATCCACCTGTCCAGCCAACATGCAGAAAAACACATGTGCACGCACACACACACACACACACACACACACACGTGCACGCGCACACGCAACGCACACACACACACACACACACACACACACGTGGGAACAAACAGAAATCCACACAGACTCACAGAGAGACAGAATTACCATTCTGACTTCAATGTTTCACTTTCATGTTGTGTTTTTTCTTTGACACTCAGACACCCATGTGATGTTGAAGGGCACACCGACTGGTCTCTCCATCGCTAGCGGTGTGTGTGTGTGTGTGTGTGTGTGTGTGTGTATGTGTGAGAGAGAGAGAGAGAGAGAGAGAGAGACACACAGAGAGAGAAAGAGAGGGGAGGGGGACCCCCTCAATGCAGTGGCTGCCTGCCTGACTTTGTTTGTTGCCCTGCCGTGTTTGTGTGTGTACACATCACACACAAGAAGCATGCACGCGTACACACACACACACAGTGTGTGGCTGCAGGTATGGTATCACATTATGCAGGCTGGGTAAGCAGCGAGCACCAGAACAGAACGAGGCATAGATTTCACTCTCACACCCCGTTCTCAATCAGACAGGCATCCTATCGCAGCCCTGCACACATGCACGTCCACCGCCAAGCCCACTGTTCACAGCCAGCGTGCTTAATTAATCCTGACAAGGCCTCCAAACCTTGATCACACTGTGTGTGCGCTCGCCTGCGTGCGTGCGTGTGTGCGTGCGTGCGTGCGTGCGTGCGTGCGTGCGTGCGTGTGTCAAATAGATGGTGTGCATGAGTGCGAGCAAGCGCGCATGCCGGTGTGAAGACATGCGTGTCGCTAATGAGGGAGGTGATGTAAGGATACAAATGATAATATTAAAGGCTCATTCATAGTCTGGCTTTTCGGTGGTGAGGTGACCACCGCTCCGGTGGTCACCTCACCACCTTGTGGGGCTGGGGCTGGGGCGGTGGCGGTGGTTTGCTCTTAACCACGGCTCGTGACATCATGTTGTAGTTCGGTGGTCACCTCACCACCGAAAATCTAGACTATGAATAACACTTAAGAAGGTTGAACCTCACAACCTTTCTGACATGGGTCCCTGCGTGCATGTATCGGCCTACAGCCTCAACACCGATAAACCGCCATGGTCTGGAGATGGTCGAAACAGTCCCTGGTTCGATTCCCGGCGCCTTGCACTCTATTGCCTGTGTGCGAGCGTGCATCAATGGGTGAATGTAACACACAATGCAAAGTGCTCTGGATAAAGAAATGCAGTCCATTTTGCATGGTCTACTCCAGGGGTGGGCAACTTGGACAATGGAGAGGGCCATCTACAAGCTCAAAACTGTGACATTGTAGATCCGCTATTTTTGATATTATTTGAACTTAAATGCTGAATTTTTTTTTATATATTTTTGATTTGGAATTCTGAAAAGTAATTTTTATTTTATTTCAAATGCCTCTCATAGCGTTATGCATGTGAGCCTGGAGTATAGCTAAAAATGGCATGCCCTCCGAGCAGCTTGACCAACCTCCTCTTTCTCTCTCTTTCCGTTTCCGTCTCTCTCCCCATCCTCTCTCCATCCTTTTCTCTCCCCGTCACTCGCTTCCCTCCTTGCCTCATCATGACCCCCCCGCCCCCCCTCCCTCCTTCCCTCGCTCTAGGCAGACGTATTGCACACAGTGACGCGATGGTTCTAATTGGCTGCCCTCCGCCCGCAAATCAGATCACAGCCAGGGCTGGGAGTGCTCTGAAGACTGTACCCACAACCCCCCACCACCACCACCACAGATCCAGGGAAGGGTGACTGTATCAGAGGTTCAATGTCATAGAAAGAGAGAGCAAAGGCAGGGCAAGAAGCTATAGTTATTTTTAGATTTTTTTTGGGTCCTCTGTCTCTCTCGATGCAATTAAGCATACATCGTCGGTCGAAGGCGGTTTAAAGACGCACCTCACTCTGAATGTACAGACCCCTCTAGTAACTTCTTCTATCAGAAGTCTATCAGAAGAATATCTATATCTATAAATGCACCATGTACTGTACATGTGTACGACTGTAATCTACGTAACTAGAGAACCCTTAGCCCCACCAACTTCAAATTCGACACATGCGTTCCACACCCCCACCAGGAGTGCAGTGCCCGTTGTCCAAGTCGGTCGGACCCACGGTTGTCCAGAACCGCCACAAAAGGCCTCTGTGCCCGGGCCCTGGACCTGATCACCCCTATATCTCCATATAATGTATAGAGTTGGCCTGTTCTGACATCACAACACTTCATATTCGGGCGAGCCAAACACAGAACTCCATATATAGCAATAAAAGGGACACATATACTGATATCTCCATAAAAGGGACACAGACAAGATGGGCACCGGTCTAATAATCTAAAGACCCAGATGTCTACATCGCTTCTACAAAGCTCTCTCTCTCTCTCTCTCTCTCTGAGAGATTGACTTGCAATTGCACACAGGCTTCTAAAGACTTCCCATCGACCCTGCGCTCCCAGCAGAATAGTCACGCTTGCCGTGGTCCTTTATTAGCTCAAATTAGACCCATGCGTCTGCCGGAGAGGAAGGGTGAACGCCACGTTCCTTGATTCATTCGTTTTTCTTAGTAACGTTTGTTTATTTTGCCGGCTCTGTGAGTAAGTATACGAGCATCGGTTGCCCCGGGCGTGTGGGCGAATGACGGCACGAGCACATTAGTTCCTTTTTGCTATAACGAGGGCCAAAGGTCAAAAACTGGGCACTGGTCTATAAACTGAGGCTTGGGATGTAATGATTCCATCTGTGAAATTAATGAAAAGAGAATTCCGATCATTTCTTCTTCTATTTTTGCATAATTTACAACTGCATAATTTCTGCACCAGAGAAATTCTTGTCCAGTGTGTGGACTTGACTTTTAAAGAGAAAGAGAGCACAGTACTCCATCTCATGTAAATGAGTGGAGACTGAAATTAATATGATGCGATTTGAAATGCAAGGTGACACAAAAGGTGAGATAAATACTTCTATTCCGGTTAACTAAGCGAGGAATCTGAAATAGACAGAATGATCGCTTTGCTTCTCCTGGATGAAAATGTGCGTGTCAAGAAGAGTCCTTGTGAGATAAGAACAAGCTCATTTTTGGAGACAACTGTATGATGCTGTTATGTTGTGACACTCAGGTTATAAACGAAGACTCAGAGACGTTACTTGTTTTTGGATTGAATAGCCTAACATGCTCTATGCACAGCAGCCATATACTGGAAAGAAATTGGGCCTCTTCGGGCCTCAACTATGGTCATGAAGTGTTCCTACTCTCACCTATGGTCATGAAGTGTCCCTACTCTCACCTATGGTCATGAAGTGTCCCTACTCTCACCTATGGTCATGAAGTGTCCCTACTCTCACCTATGGTCATGAAGTGATCCTACTCTCACCTATGGTCATGAAGTGTTCCTACCCTCACCTATGGTCATGAAGTGTTCCTACCCTCACCTATGGTCATGAAGTGTCCCTACTCTCACCTATGGTCATGAAGTGTTCCTACTCTCATCTATGGTCATGAAGTGTTCCTACTCTCACCTATGGTCATTAAGTGTTCCTACTCTCACCTATGGTCATGAAGTGTTCCTACTCTCACCTATGGTCATGAAGTGTCCCTACTCTCAACTATGGTCATGAAGTGTCCCTACTCTCACCTATGGTCATGAAGTGTTCCTACTCTCACCTATGGTCATGAAGTGTTCCTACTCTCACCTATGGTCATGAAGTGTTCCTACTCTCACCTATGGTCATGAAGTGTTCCTACTCTCACCTATGGTCATGAAGTGTCCCTACTCTCACCTATGGTCATGAAGTGTTCCTACTCTCACCTATGGTCATGAAGTGTTCCTACTCTCACCTATGGTCATGAAGTGTCCCTACTCTCACCTATGGTCATGAAGTGTCCCTACTCTCACCTATGGTCATGAAGTGTCCCTACTCTCACCTATGGTCATGAAGTGTCCCTACTCTCACCTATGGTCATGAAGTGTCCCTACTCTCCCCTATGGTCATGAAGTGTGGGTCATGACCCAAAGAAAAAGGTCACGATTACAAGCGGCCGAAATTAGTTTTCTTCGACGGGTGGCTGGCATCGTCGAGGTCCACTGTGGCCCACATAGTGTACCGTTGTCTCTCATCCGCTGCACGGATGATGCAGGGTCTTTCATCAACGCTTAGCCGCCCTGTCACGGCTGATGCACGACTCAATTATCGGCTCAATAACATACCGTATCGATTTATAGATTGACTGGCCAGGCCAGGGGGGTGCTAAAAAGGATCAGGCTATATACTGAAACACTGATAAACATGACCAATCGCACAGTGTAAAGGGGGTGGTGGGTGGTTAAATGATCACGGCATGCTTCTCTCCCTTTGAAGGGAATGGAGCAATTTGTGCAGAAGGGCCATCCACCTCTCACTGGAGTGAACTGAGGACATGACATGAGACACTACAGGGTGTCTTTACAACTGAGACATTGGATGGTATAGGCTGGGAAGATATGTGTCTTGTCTTGTGTGCGTGCGCGTCAGTGTGCGTGTACAGTACGTGCATCACAGTTTAACGCAGGAAATCAATATTTGGTGGAATAAGCTGATTTCTGATGCTGATTTTTGCATATCAAAAGTCCCTGAATATTCACTTAAGGAATAAGGTTTTGAATACAAATTACAAGCGGCCGAAATGAGTTCTCCGACATTGTAAATGTATAATGGATTGCATAATTGGATTGTAATTTTTATAGCGCTTTTCAGTGGTCAATTCATTCATTCATACATACATTGGGAGGTGAAGCGGCGAACGGTCGATGCCTGCAGCGTCCCCACATTCACACACCGATGGTGGCGACTGACGAGCTACCATCAAGGCACCGACCGGAGCCTTAAGGTCTCATACATAATCTGGATTTTCGGTGGTGAGGTGACCACCGAACTACAACATGACGTCAGGAGCCGCGGTGAAGAGCAAACCACCGCCACCGCTCCAGCCCTTCTCTCTGTTTTTACTCACCACCGCTCAACGTTATTTCAGCTCCGGTGGTCAGCTCACCACCGGAGCGGTGGTCACCTCACCACCGAAAATCCAGACTATGAATAGGCCTTTAGTTTCAACGTGTGTTCAATCTGCGAGCAACACAGCTCAGCATGTGGACTATTTTGTAATGAAACACTAGACGAGATTATTATTTCACGTCAACATTCAAATACAAATTATCAGAAGATGTAACCCAGGTAACGCAATCCGTCAAGTATAAGACCTGTTTTGAGCTTGTAGTATATTGGCAATTTTTGCTGAATGTTTGCACCGGAATAAAGGGACTCTATAGTGTACGGTTCATGTGGTCATTTCTTTTACAGAGCTGTAGGTATACGCGCCACACACACACACCAAGTCTATTTATATAGCACATTTGACACGACAAGCGAGGACTCAATGTGCTTCAATGAAATGCAATGCATATAAGCACACACACACACACACACACACACACACACACACACACACACACACACACACACACACACACACACACACACACACACACACACACACACACACACACACACACACACACACACACACACACACACACACACACACACACACACACACACACACACACACACACACACACACACACACCTGGCAAAGCAAACCCTGCCGTGTTCCTCTTCTTCGTTGGTCATTATACGGTGGCAGGGCTGAGACACATACTTCTTTGTTGGTCATTATATATGGTGGCAGGTCTGAGACACATTCCTCCTCACCTTGCAGATCAATAATGAGCCTCCAGCTTGGCTGGAAGGATGCTTAAAGATCACACCTTGCTCCTGGCCGTGTGTATGCTCGTAGTATTATTATAGCCTATACAACAGGACAATTGAGAAACCAGCAAAATCGAGAAAAACGCCCGTTTTCCGGCACGGGTACCCGCACCCGCACCCGGATCGGGCCGGGTCCCTTAATATAAGGAGAGGAAAGGTGAGGGCAGCGTGATTCAATACTATGTCCGTCTGTAACCATGGTAACTCTGATTGGCCTATACCGACACTGCCCGTCTTACCAGACTTTCCTCTGAGGTGGATAATCTGGTGACACCAACGTGAGGTTACTCCGTGGTGGGAAATAAATATTGCGGCAGCGGGATGCGAACCCGGGCAGCGGGATGCGAACCCGGGCAGCGGGATGCGAACCCGGGCAGCGGGATGCGAACCCGGGCAGCGGGATCCGTAGTCTAGTGATTATTAGACCGTTATGCTAGACGAGTTGGAGAGACGGACGCAGCATTGAATCAGGCAAGAGGGCAGGGGAGGGGAGGGGAGGAGGGGGGGGGAGGAGAGCAGAGATGGACGCCCCAGGGGCCTCTGCCTCTCTCTCTCTCTCTCCCTCCCTCACTCACGGCAGAGAGCTGGCCTTTAAGGAGGCGAACTTGTAATCAGATAATTAACAATCTGCTAAGTTTCTCAACAAAAAAAAAACAGGGAAAACAGTCACAAGAGAAATGTCTCCCCGCCTCGTACCCATGAGTGGGGTGACCTTTTGCAACGAGCCGTGCGAGGCGACTCACTTAGAAGCATTTAATTAGCTCCGCTCATGGCTGTATGGGCCGCCAGGCAACAGACGGACAGACGGATATGCAGGAGGAGGATGGAGGAATAGATATAGAAACAGAGGGAGTATGTTAGAATATACTTTGGCTGTGAGTAGCCAGAGATAACCTGGTGTGAATGGAATTATACAATGCTTTAATGGTATACCTTTTGATGCCAATACTTGTTTTGATTTTGCTAAAATAAATAAGAGTAAACACAATACAACTTAGAGATGGAATGCTGGATTTTTTGTATTTTTTGATTTTTTTCCAGTTTTTCATGTGTTTATAAGGTGACAGTATATTAGACCCCTTGGTGTGGTTGTTATGTTGCAATGTCTTCCCTTTGTATTTAGGGTTTCTTCTTGGAGGCTGAAACCTTGACAGTCAAATGTGCCAATGGAAAAAAACTGTGATATGGTGAAATCAAGATATCATCCGTTCCCCTAACATGTATGTATGATGAACCCCCTTCATCATACAACCACAGCTGTGAGTGCGGCTTCAGTTCAGGTGGATCACCACCCATCACCACCCACCAGGCAAACCAGTCATATACTTAAAGATGGAGTGCCGTCATTATTTTATTTTCCACCCTAAAACATGATCATCAGGTATTATTAGTATATTAGGAGGAAGATTTATTTAAAAAAACTGTACAGTATTTGTTAAAATGTTGTTTTCATGTGGACACGCCCACCAGTTCATTAAGTATGCCTGGTTTGCCGCGCTGTGAGCTTGTAGCTTGTAGCCTGTGAGCTTGTAGATCTGCTATTTTCAGCATGCAACAAATTGTAAAATGATATTATACTGGATCTCTTGTCCACTGGTCCCTTCCTAACATTTTAGTCTAGTTTTTATTTGTTGCCGAAATTGTCAGTATATTTAGTCTTAGTTTTAGTCATCATAGCTTAGTTTTCATTCAGTTTAGTTTAGTTTTCGTCAGTGAAAAAAGGTAGTCGACGAACATTTTTCGTCTTGGTTTTAGTCGACGAAATCAACACTGACCACAAGCACACAAGCCCTCAGCTTTTTTTTGTTATCCCCAGTTTTTGTTTTAATAATTTTTATCCAACGATTTTGTAACCCATGTTTCACCCCTGTGTCAATTATCTAATGTGATCCTGGGCTCTACACACCCTCTGCCAACCTGGGGAGAGCAACAGACTTGAACTCATGCTTCCTTCATGCATGAGTGTCCAAGTCGCTCCTTTACACCTGACAGGGGGGAGTTTCCCTGGCTGGACGTAGCGCGTGGAAGGAACACGTTATTCCAACCAGTTCCTTTCCCCTCCATCAGGCGCCCCGGCTGGCCAGGGGGAGGCAGTTTAGAGACCAGGATTACTGCATGTTTTTTGTGAGGGTCCCCTCAGGGTCCCCTAGGGTACCTACCCTAGGGGACACGGGGAAAACATGCAAACTCCACACAGAAAGGCCCTTTCGCCAACCCCGCCTCGGGTATGGGCACTGATGACGCGGAGGAGAGGACACGCCGCCAGCGCCCACAGCGTCCCCAGCGGGAATCGAACCCAGGACCTTCTAGCTGTGAGGCGACAGCACTACCAACTGTGCCACCGTGCCCCCCGTTATCCCCAGTTTAGCATTACTTGCGCAATTAGTACCTGCCATCTATAGTATACTGACTGAAATGTGTTAATAAAGTATTCAATCAATCAATTCAATCAATCCAATCCAACCTCAGTTTTAAAAAGATAAATATTTGACAAAGTAACACATCGTTGCTGTTGGGTGGAAATGTCCAAAACCTTGAAAAATTGAAAATAGCCGATCTACAAGTTCCCAACGCGGCGAGAAGCTTGTACTTGTAGAGCTGCCATTTTCACTACTTTTGTGTGACTCTTGTACGACCAAGTACGGCATTCATTTACTCCCTAATTGGCCAACTGGCACACCGCCAGTCGGCACGAGAAATATGTTGTTGATTGGTCTCACTAGACTGTCTAGGGCTGATCTGCCAAAACACTAGAGGCGACCGTCTAGATGCCAGTTTGTCCATATGGTGTAGGCAACCTTTACTATCAAAAGAGACAATTTTGGCCAAAAGTTTCATTAGAAATCTGTCTGGAGCCACAACATAGCCTGTCGTGGCTTTCAAAGGTCTTTCAGTAATCACTTACCACTCAGTAAGCCAGCAGCTAGCATTGCTGGTGAAAGCAAACAAATTATGTCCACTCATTACTCAATTATTAAACATTTCCTTCAATAATGTCTTTATTATTTGTATTTGGTGTATATGGGCGACAGTTTTTATTTAATTATGTAATGTAAGAATAACGTCTGCCTACTACAATAACAAATTACGATTCAAATTATCTGTACTGTACTTGTTTGGCCAATTAACGGGGAGCCACTAGAGAGAGGCTTTAAAAGGTGTAGGAGTTGAGGCATTACATTGTGTATACACTCGGTGGGTGGTAGTGTATACCCACGCTTTGGGTTTTTTTTTTTACTCGGTTCCAGAGATAAATATTGTGTAAATAGCTGATCTACATGCTCACAAGTAACGCCTTGCTTTGCGAGGTGTTGTGAGCATGTAGATCAGGGGTGCCCACACTTTTTGACTTGAGAGCTACTTTCAAAATGACCAGCTCGGCAAGATCTACCCACCAAATCAATTATTATACCATTGCTGAAAATAGTTTAAATGAAATACTCTTTAGAGGCATGTCATGTGATCTACCTGCACAGCCTTTGTGATTTACTAGTAGATCGCGATCTACCTTTTGGGCACCCCTGATGTAGATCATCTATTTTCAAAAATGTTGCCTCATGTAGGCTAATATTTGACCATTTGTTTTTGCGACCGTATAGGCGCTCCATATAATGTATGGCCAATACAGAATTCATTCCAAATGTTGATCTGACCCCCCCCATGCCAAAGCACCAGCAGTCTGCCGTCACGCTACCTGCCTTCTACTTACTAGTTTTAAGTAGTTTGTTGATAACGTTTGATGCATCAATGGTCTTATTTGTGTATTTTAATTGTCATTTTAGAGATAGTTAAAAAAAAATGTTAAAAGTCCTTAAATTGACATGCACTTTAGAAATGTACAGATAACCTATAAATAGTGTATGTTGGATTCTGTACTGTTGAGTGAGAAAAGTCAGAAAACAATATTGCACATGAAGCAGATGATCTGGGTGGAGGACACCCTCAAAATGTGTAAGATTCAAATACTTCAAATGTTCAAGAAGTTGAAATATGGAGATGCAAGGTCTGTGTCTGACTACAGTATAACGGCATGCATGCACTAACAGGGGTGTGCACACACACAGACAAATCAATATATGGCCGTGTGTGTGCATGCGTGCGTGCGTGCGTGCACGCGCATGAGTGTGCGCGCATGTGTACATGTGTGTCATCGCTGGAAATAGAATGGAAGCTTAGCGGCTTATGGAAGAAGGAAAAAAAATGTATCTCCTTCCTTGCGATGCTTGAAAACAAACTGTACACAGTGTACAAATCAATACAAACAAGAGGGTCACTGATATACTGGAAGGGAAAAGTCATTGTGTGTGTATGTGTGTGTGTGTGTGTGTGTGTGTGTGTGTGTGTGTGTGTGTGTGTGTGTGTGTGTGTGTGTGTGTGTGTGTGTGTGCACGTCTCCATGCGTGCGTATGTTAAGAGTCGGCGTAAATCAATTTGAAAGTCAATAAAGGGCCATTGTGTCACCTTGTTTTGAAGCATTGATAGTCCCGTAGATGGAGGCATCGACATCGCAGCATCCGGGAGTCAGCGTGGTGGTATACAGTATTAATATGGTTAATTAATTGCCACATTTGTATGCAAATATGCATTTTAAATGCGTCTGCCCTTGTGGGAGGGTTTAACCAATTTAGGCCTGGCGTCAAAATAAAAAACAAGTCTTCTGAAAGAATATATATTCAAAGATGTGTGCCGCATTTTCACGATTTTTCAAAAATAGCAGACCTACAAGCTCGTAGCGTGCCACTCGGTGGCGTGCTATGAGCTTGTAGATCTGCTATTTTTCAATAGCTAAAGTATAACATAATGCTTAGTTAAAACACCAAAAGGGGTTCCCGCCCAGAATGTGTTAATAGAAGGACTGGGCACATGGCAGCAGGTCACATTCAGCGAGTGTGTGCAACCTAGCCGGATAGCTTCCTCATCTCCATTTGTGAATGTTAATTGCTTTTTAAACTCGCTGTGCCTAAAAAATATGGCAACTAAAAAAACACGGTGAAGCAGCTTTCTGCTTCTACAGGCCGACGGCGTGGACCAAACTTCCGCCATACCTTCGAAAGGCAGCCTCTGTAGACATTTATAAAGCGCAGATCAAGACCTATACTTCTACAGTCTTGCTTTTAATTGATCTTTTAAATTCCTTGTTATTCATGTCCTCACTGTATTGCATTACTGCTATTATTTTAATGTTTTATGCCTTGCTTTACTTTTTTCTCCATTGTTTTATTATTATTATTATTCAACATTTTTGGCTGCTGCTGGCTCCTCGTAATAGTCTCCACCTGTACCTTCAGTTGCGGGCAACTGGGGACTCGATCGTGCCGTCATTTATAAGCCGCCCCTGTGGGTTTTCTTTTGCTTCATAAAAAGGGGAACATGTTCTAATCCTCTCCCAGAAGTATGTATTGTATGTGGACGCATTGGAACTACGTGCCAAACATTGCCTACCTGCCAAAATGCCTTGTGGCGGAGGACTCGGAGGAGAGAGGAGAACTTCAATCATCACCGCGGTGACCGCAAGTGCTATCTGGCTCCATACCTGACGCAAGTTCCTCCCTTTAACCGATTCCATGCCGTTACAATAGGCGGTAACGTGAGGCTAGTGAAATGCGTGACGTAAACAAAGAAGAAGAGCCCTCTCATCCGGCCGACCCGGAAGTGATTGCCCTCCATTTGGGCTCCAGACTCGCTCACAGCCATGTTCTGCCGCCTGGACTATTATTTTTCATAGCGCAACCTCAAATTAATGTTTTATCAAGCTCTGAACATGGTCCTTTATCTCAATCTGAGCCCTAAAATGCTTTAGATCGCGTGCGTGCGCGAGGAGATTTTGGATATTCAATGACTACACACCATGTGAGCTACCGGAGGCTAACGATGGGCTGCTAAAACGGTAAATAAAATACTATTAATTCTGGATTAAATTACATTAAACAAACCTGAGATATCTTGTGTTGGCAAAGGCGGTTTGCGAGCATGAATCCCGAGACTTCGTGCGTGTGGCAAATATTGTGTTAACTTGCCCCATCCTCACTCATGTGAAGATGGGGTGACAAAAAAACGAGCAGTGGATGAGATTTGCATAGTCAATTGAAGAGAGTGCTAATCCTTCCCAACCAACATAATTTAGCATGAGGAGGACCTGGCTAGCACACAGGCAAGAAGCCATGTGTATCAATTTCTTTGCAATCCCTCTCGACTGTGCGTAATCGTCAACAACAAGGGAGGGAGGGAGAGTGCGAAGAGGAGGAAGATATCAGGGGTGAAGGGAGCACGGAAGGAAGCCAGAGGGGAAAAAAAGTCTGTGATGTTTGATAGACATCTTCCATTTCGGACGGGAGCTTTGAATCGAGGTAATCCACAGAACTGTGGAAATTAAAACCTCGCCCATTAAAAAAAAAAGTAAGTATGCAAATAGACCTTTTGATTCCGCCTCCGAAAAGGAACACTTTGCCCAAATCAAAAGATTAGCACTATAGTGGTTACAGAAGATGGATTATATTTCACTTTATATGCTTCCTCCTCTCTCTCTCTCTCTCTCTTTCGCTCTCCCCAGCTTTTCTTTTTCGGGCAAGGAATTAATATCTCACTATTTCACAGAGGAGAAGAAGGCGGGAAATGAAAGGGGTAGAGGATCAGATACAAGCAGCGAGGCAGTGCGGATTCGATACGGAGGGCGAAATCCACCTGTAATCTAAATGTGGGCTCTACCATGCTCACATGCATGGCCAGCCTCCGATATGCCAGTGCTTTTCAAAGTGAGACGTTAAGGGAATGGCAGATTTACAAGCTCACAGTACCGGGACAAAATGTAATGTTTCCCCTTTATTTTTATTTCACAATAGGGGGCCACACAGACCAGCCTTGCTATTTGGGGCATACATGGGAATCTGGCAGCCCGGGGGCCACATGCGGCCCCCACCATCACTTAATGTGGCCCGCAAGTTAATATCAGAATTTCATGTTACAATTCCTAACATGCACACATGACATGCTTTAATTACTTCAGTCTAAATTAGTAGCTTAATGGCTAGTTATTTTATGTCCAATGTATTTGCATTTAAGTTCATAAAGTTAACATAAGTATAACTAAATGCATTTTTAATGAAATAAAAATGTTACTTTTCAGGAGTCCAATATAAAAAAAATATATATAAAAAAATTAATCAGGATTTCAATTCAAATATAGCAAAAATAGCAGATCTACAAGCTCAAAACGCGTCACAGTGCGACGCGTTTTGAGCTTGTAGATCGGCTATATTTTTGCTACCACAGTAATATTCAATGTGGCCCTCTGACTGTGGAACTATAATAATAGCCCTCTACATCTTCAAAGTTGCCCATCCCTGATTTGGGGGTCCTTGTTGGCCTGGGAATGGTTTGTGAATCTCTGCCATAAATCACCATCTTGGATAACTATATGCAACCTCATTACAGAAGAGGCCAGAACATGGCAACATCGGAACTCAAAATTCGACAGCGCCGCGGCGCAGAGCAGACACACGGAGAACAAGCACAGGATGAAGATGAATAGAGATCGATATTTGTCGCGGGAAGCGCATCGGCTCGGAACCCCGCAATCACCGCATATGATGACTTTATTAATGTCATGAATCACTAGTGCTTCTAGTTCTAACCTTCAGCCATGTGGGCTTTTAGCCGGGGAACGAGCTAACAGGACTACATTAACTTGGTTTGGTGGCAATCACCCGCTATCATTAACAAAGCCCTTTTTCCCTTGATTTTATTTGTCTTTATTGCTCGCTCGGTTCTCTGCCAGCACCGTGTAGCGATATGCAACAGCGAAAGCCATATAAATGCTAACAACATCCCATTGATTTTCCTGTGTGTTTCCGCATGCACGCGTGAGCTTGTGTGTGTGTGTCGCGTAGCGTGGTGTGTGCAACTGCGAGTGCACGCGTGTGTGTGTGTGTACGCGTGCGTGCGTGCACATTCCAGCATGTGTGCTGCATGAGCGTGTGTGTGTGTGACTGCATGTGTAGTCGTACAGTATTTGAGCCATCAATCTCATTAACCCATTGAGACCTGGAACGCATCCATGTCACGTTAGCGTTTTAAACATTATGTTATAATTTAGCTATTGAAAAATAGCAGATCTACAACCTCATAGCGCGCCACTCGGTGGCGCGCTATGAACTTGTAGGTCTGCTATTTTTTTTAAATCGTTAAAATGTGCCTCAAATCTTTCCGAAAATTGTCATGATTTAGAAAACTTTTTTTTTTTTTAATTTCGACGTCGGGCCCGAATGGGTTAACAGTGCATAGTGCAAGGGTCTGGGCACCTCATAGCACTGCACAATGGCAGACGTAAATTCCATGTCCAACTGTCTGTCGTATATATGTGCACTAATGCAGTGGAGAGAACAAAAGCATCTGCAATTATTTGACTCCACTAAAGAGGTAGCCTGCTATACACCCCAGATGACACAGTAAACTGGTCAAGCTTACAGGACCATCTTGACCTATTCTCAAGCTATCTTCATACAATTACAGTCCTTACAAATGCAGCAATGCTCATTATTAAAGATGCCACCATTGCTGTCTGATCATCGTCTCAGAAGAGCACTGAGGACAGTTCAGAAACCCAATGGCAGTCTTATACTGTATGTCAGTGGTTTTCAACCCTTTTCATATCAAGGCCCATTATTTATTGGGTATTTGAGCCACAGACCAACATTTGATGACATTTAGCCTCGCAGACCCAAAACCGAAGAATATTTGTCGTCTGGATAGTATTTTGTCCACAATTCCATGCTGTATTGGTGTGGTCAGGCAAACGACCAAAATGACAATTATTTTGCATGCTCTAATTGTGTAGACTTCTTGTAAATGAAACAGCCTAATGCAGGTATTTAACAATAATAGAGTGCGTAAAATGAAACCAAATGGACCAGTCATTTGTTTTAATTTTACACTCTCAAGAGTCAAGATCTAGAGTTAAAGATCTATTAAGGGTCCATTTTGTTCTGTGTGGATGTGTCACTGTTCCATGTGGATTATGCGGCTGACACGCACTGACTGTTTGCACCTTAATCCATGTCCTAGTACCTTGACTAATGTCCTTATGTTTAAATAATACACAGTACACATTCACCTTTATATATATATGTATATCTTATCTCAGGTACTACAGTTGGAGGTCATCGATATTGTCCTTTTCTTTTTGCTGAGGTTTGCGTGATCTGCGCAAAAGGACAGTTAACCCATTTTGGGCGGGAACCCCTTTTGGTGTTTTAAACATTACAATTTAGCTATTGAAAAATAGCAGATCTACAAGCTCATAGCGCGCCACCGAGTGGCGCGCTACGAGCTTTGTAGGTCTGCTATTTTTTTTAAATCGTGAAAATATTTATTTCAGAAAATTGGAGGATTTAGAAGGATTTTTTTAAATTTTGAGGTCAGGCCTAAATGGGTCAAATGATAAGGGACAATATCGGTGGCACCCAACTGTATGTGTAAATAGCATTTTTTTAAGAAAGAAAGAAAGAAAGAAAGAAAGAATAGACATAGAGACATTCTTTGCCACCATGCCAGTCATCAACCAATACAGCAACCCTGCTGTCACAACTCACAATGAACATCAGCAACCACAACACGCACAACCTACTGTTTATCAGTCTGAAATGGAAGATTAAAATTTGGAATTGATGGCTGTTGAAGCCCAAAACCTCTAGCAAATTCACTATTACTACTACTACTATTATTGCAGTGATCAAGAGCCACATTCTCTGTTACAACTCACACCTTCAACAGCAGATACAAGTTACAAACTGTTCGAAACTGAACATGGTGGAACTCTTTTTATTGTATATTTCTTTCTCTATTCTGTTTTATTTATTACGGTATTATGTTGTGTTTGTTATTGTGAAATGGATTCCCCTGAGTCTGAAATAAAGACTGAATTGAATATTGTGGATTGGATCAGCATTAAATTCCAGAGCCACCAGAAACAGTTACTGAACATGTTTCACTGCCACTCGTTCATTGTGTCCCAAAAGGACAGTAGTACACCAGCTTGAACCACGTTAGTATATACACACAGCAGACAATACAAGCAGCAGCAGCAGCAAAGAAGCAAAAAACAAAGTTCCTACCTTGAGCCGTCTTCTACTTGACTCCATCCTCAATACATCTGGCTAGCTGGCCAGTACTTTCCTCCCAGTATCAATGGCACCGACCCATGCCTCATTCTCCGGGCTTCCATCTTCTCACTCAGCCTTGGATGTTTAGTAGGCTACTGCAGGGGTTCTCAACGTTTTTGGCCGGGGACCCCCGGAAATGCTTTGGCAATGTCTCGGGACCCCCGCCCCGCCCCCTCCCGACCCCCAATATAAATTGACTGCTACAATAACCTTAACCCATTTTGGGCGGGAACCCCTTTTGGTGTTTTAAGCATTATGTTATAATTTAGCTATTGAAAAATAGCAGATCTACAAGCTCATAGCGCGCCACCGAGTGGCGCGCTACGAGCTTGTAGGTCTGCTATTTTTGAAAAATCGTGAAAATATTATTATTATTATTTTTTGAAAATATTTTGGGGACCCCCCAAAATAATGTGGCGACCCCCCGAGGGGTCGCGACCCACGGGTTGAGAACCCCTGGTGTAGTGCAGTGCAGTGGTCAGGGATTTGCATCCAGCATTCACAGCATGTCAGTCACTCACAAGAGAATGGACCCCCGTCACTTCAGCACCCTGGCTCATATACCTGTGGAGCAGAGAGAGAGACACCAATTACGCTTTGAGTAAGTAAGGTAGGAAGAAGAAAAAATGACACCCATGTGAAGTGAGGGGCGCTCTTATCATCATACATCATCTCATCTTTGTGTTTGCACAAACCCTCAAAGCTGGACATAGGAGGGGCTTTTTGTTAAATAGTTAAACTATCAATTTTAACTCATTGAATTTGAATTGTGTCGTGTCACCGAAAATTAACTAATTGCCGTCCACATATCGTATGGTGAACCATGTACTGTAAAATGTATTTTCTTTTAAAAAAGGACTAAGATTGCACAAGATCCGGAGTCAACAGTTAAAAGGAGGTCGTTATGTACCTTTAGCAGTGCCGATTCTGTGCTGTATAGGGTTCTGAGAATCAATGTATAAATGACCCCACAGAACATACATGCTATGGAGTTATGATGGTCCAGACCATTTTGGAGATATAATCCCTCCATCTCATCCCACTGGGAGGATACCCCCCATCTCCTCCCAGTGGGACGTACATTGAGGACCAGATGCCCCAAACCACAACAGAAGCAGCGAATCTACTCGGAATATCTCGTGTGTGACTGAACTTCTCACCCTATCTCTAAGGGAGATAGATGCCAGCCACCTGTCTGAGAAAACTAATTTTGGCCGCTTGTATCCGTGACCTTATTCTTTGGGTCATGACCCACACTTCATGACCATAGGTGAGAGTAGGAAGTAATAGTGAATTTGCTAGAGGTTTTGGGCTTCAACAGCCATCAATTCCAAATTTTCATCTTCCATTTCAGACTGATAAACAGTAGGTTGTGCGTGTTGTGGTTGCTGATGTTCATTGTGAGTTGTGATATGCACCTGCATATAAGTTGTCACGCACAAATGTAGACCTACATTCATCTTCAGAGCCGAGGCTATCATATTTAATCCACAGTAGCTGTTGGTGTTGTGAAATGTTCCAGTGGACCGTTCGTCACAACCACGTACTAAACAGAGGATGTCGTCATGCTGCCGTTGCCGTAGGAAACGAGCTGTACTCCTTTGGACGGGACGGCAACATGAAGGACAAGGATGGTCAGATGGATCCTCAGATTGAAGTGTTCGTCTTCAAGACAATGTCTTTGATCTGGAGGAAGTTGACCCCAGTGTCACCTGGAACCTTTGAGGCTCCCTCCAGGAATGCGGGCGACACAGCTGTGCTGATAGAATCTACTGTCTACCTCTGGGACTGTCTACCTTTGGGTAACAATGTGCTTCATGCATTTGATGTGGATGCCCACATATGGTTCAAACCACAGGTTTCTGGAACTGTTCCAGAGGTGAGGAGGAACCACTCAGCCTGTGTCTTGGGGAAGGTCATGTATATTCATGGAAGATGGCTCCAGACTGATGACATGCACAAGTTGGACACCAGCACAATGGTCTGGTCTTTACTTAACCTCGGAGGAATTCAAGCTTCATCATTTAATTCTGCTACCATTACCATCATCGGGACAAAGATGTTTGTATTTGGGGGCTACATGTGGGATCAACAACAACATCGGTACAACAACACCATCAGAGTGTTCGACACAGAGACCAACCTGTGGCTGAACACACATTCTTTAAAGCTCCTTCCAAAAGGACGCAGGGATCATTCAGCCTTTACCTACAATGGAGAACTGTACATATTTGGTGGCTACAACTTGTACCAGGCCTTCAATGATCTGTGGAGATTCAGTCCAGAGACCTTCTCCTGGAAGAAGGTTGAGCCCAAGGGGGAAGGCCCGCCTCCGACGAAGAGGATGTGCTGTTGCATGATGGGAGATCGTATCATCCTCTTTGGAGGATACAAACAGATTCTAGATGGAAAATACAAACACACATTCTCTGATGACCTGTATGTCTTGAACTTAAGTCTTAGTCTCAAGACATTATGTAAGCGAGCAGTTATTCAGTACGGTCTGGATCAGTCTGAACTCCCACACAACAGCAGGTGGGAACTGGCAGCCATGACTAATTGACTACCAACTGCAGCTGAGAAAACCAAAAATAAATAAATATCAATGACGTGGGACCAATTAAAAACAATAGAAAAATATAACAGCTAGCCAAGAAAGACAGGGTGTGATACAGCACAAATGTCTGCAATAAGACCCCCGTCTATCTCTCAAGGAGTGATAGACCAATCAGAAGTCTAGAACCGATGGCTCCGCCTCAGACCTCAGGATTCAAAAGATCCTGTTCATCCTTCTCCTCCTGTTCCTTGTTTTCCCCATAGACATATATACGTAGACGCCCTTTCCGGCTCTGAGGCGCGTGTCACCATTGAAGGCACAATTTTCCCGACATTCCTTGCAAAGCATTAGCGGAAGCAAAGCGGAAGCTTCTGCGTGCGTAACATAAGTCCCGGAAAAGACGCTCTGTGATTGGCCAGTAGTCACTTGAGTGACAGTGAGAGACATGGAGGAGTCACATGAGTGACATCACTTGGGCAGCGACGCAGTCGCCTTCAGCAAATGCCTTCAGCACTTCTAAATAAGAAAGCTGCGGAGAACTGTTGCTTTGTGTTCACTCTTTAATGTTTTCTGTTAGTAATCTAATCCCCCCTGGCTCTGATGTTGTATTGTTAATAACTTTGTTGTTTGTGTTTGTTTGTTTGTCTTGTTTTGTATTGTAATGTATATTGTCATGACTGCTATAAAGATTTGTTAAAAAAAAAAAAAAAAGCCTTCAGCACTGCACTTCCGCCTTCATTGGGATACACGTCGCTCCAATGAACTGCAGCGGCAAATGAGGCATCTATTTCTTATAATATCTATGGTTTTCCCCTTTTCATTTTTGAGGGGCGCTAGCGCTTCCTATACACAGGTTTAATGTTGCTCTTGTCTCTTGGCGTTTAATGCACCGTTTGGTTTACATCACCATTACATCACCTAATCAACATTGGACATGCCTGGACTATATAGCCTTGAAACAAATAGAGATATAGATGTGCAATTCAGGTTGTAACACTTGGTTCAATATCATTTTCAATTAAACCATCATTGGTAAACAGTTAGAATAAGGTTTCATACAAGGATGTGGTGCTGTGACAACCCAAACAAACCATTGTGTTGCATAATTATTCTATATGGACCCTGCACGCCTGCAGCACTTCAAGTAGCCGCAATTTGCAACTCTAGATTTTTGAGTGGTGTAAACCACTCCTACAACTGGCTTTTGTGTGCATAAAAAAATGACCATGGTTGCTATGTTCAAAATAATTTCTGACGTAATTAAATCACACCCGGGTGAACTGGATGACCGTAGCAACCGTGGTCATTTTCTCTGCACAAAAAAAGCCAGTTGTGAAATCACATCCAGGTGTGATTTCATTACGTCAGATCAGAGCTGATCAGGGTATATAATACCTTACCTTATATAATACCTCACATCGGACAAAAACTCCAGCTGAATCAACCTTACACCACTCAGTTCACACGGGTGTGATTTTTTTTATAATGGGATGAATCTAGAGTTGCAATACCCTCCATTGACTCCCCACTCATCATTTTGCGTTTGCGATCTGCTTGTCTTAAACGACGTTAAACTCACCAACATTGCAGCTGTAGTCCAAGCTTGAATTATTCTCTTTCAATCTGCCGAGCTTGTTTTTCATAAAAATCCCCCGTAGACATGTTATGAGCTACTTACTGTCAAGAAGAAGAAATGTTGAAGTTTGGAAGCGCTCGTTTGTATTAAGGGGTCGCGCTGCTGCCTCCTGCATTATGTGCAAATGCGAAACAGATGCATGCAGGGACGTTCAGTGACTTACGACGAGCGCTTCCAAACTCCAGCACTTAGAAAAAGAATCACTTGCACAGAATTTCTTGACAGAAAGTAGCTCATAACATGTCTACGGGGGATTTTTATAAAAAACAAGCTCGGCAGATTGAAAGAGAATAATTCAAGCTTGGACTACAGCTGCAATGTTGGTGAGTTTAACGTCGTTTAAGACAAGCAGATCGCAAACGCAAAATGATGAGTGGGGAGTCAATGGAGGGTATTGCAACTCTAGATTCATCCCATTATAAAAAAAATCTAGAGTTGCAAATTGCGGCTACACTTCAAGCACCTTTATGTTTGTTACCCCTCAGTCACATCCCTCTTATGTCAGTCACACACACACACACACACACACACACACACACACGTGTACACACACAACTCAATAGCAACATACTAGTCTGTACACTAGTGCAGGGGTTCTCAACGTTTTTGGCCGGGGACCCCCGGAAATGCTTTGGCAACGTCTCGGGACCCCCGCCCCGCCCCCTCCCGACCCCCAATATAAATTGACTGCTACAATAACCTTAAAACATTTTGGGCGGGAACCCCTTTTGGTGTTTTAAGCATTGTTATAATTTAGCTATTTAAAAAAGAGCTTGTAGGTCTGCTATTTTTGAAAAATCTTGAAAAAAAAAAGTTTAAAAAAAGTTTTTTTTTTTTTAAATAATTTGGGGACCCCCTACAATAATTTGGCGACCCTCCGAGGGGTCGCGACCCACGGGTTGAACAAACCCCTGCACTAGTGTACCCCGTCACAACTCACTAGCAACATACTGCAGACAAACATACACAGGGCTGTACACAAATCCTTCCAGTTACAACATAATACAGCCTATAGTATACAGTACATATAGCATATTATATCCTCATTATCCTGTCACAACGTACGTAGCGTAGGTGGTCATACTTGTTAGTGTTATATCAGATAAATAATACATTTTATAAGAAAGAAGCTGTGGGGACTTGCCTATAGGGTATAGCCAAACAAATAGAGATATAGGCCTAGATGTGCAATTCAGGTTGTATCACTTTCAATTAAACCATCATTGGTAAACGTTTCATACAAGGATGTGGTGCTGTGACAACCCAAACAAAACATTGTGTCTGCATAATTATTCTACAAATGGACCCTGCAGCACTTCAAGCACCTTTATGTTTGTTACCCCTCACCTCCCTCTCAGTCTCTCTCTCACACACACACACACAATTCACACACTTCACAATTTCCCGCTCTCCCCAAATGCACCGGTAACTTACCTGCAGAATGTAAACAAAACGTTTGTTATGAAGATGAATTAACTTCTGTGACTGAGCAGTTTTCACTTCCTAACAACCCAGACTACTCCACTCAACGTCCATGAGGTGAAAAGTTACATTATAAGTTGTTTATTTCACTCTTTTTACGGTCCAAACGTATGGAGCTCGTCTCTGTCTGTTTGCAGCAGGTGTGTGTGTGTGTGTGTGTGTGTGTGTGTGGAGGAGGGGGGGGGGGGGCGGGGGCGTGGCTACCGGAGGAGTGTGCTTTCTACCCATACTCTATGTTTCTACCCAAGAGGAGAATTAGCAAGAGAGACCACTTTGCTTTACTTCCTGTATCTGCGTGAGGTGGGCGGTAACATTATTAGGAGACAGGAAGAATGTTGGAGTCTATTCATTTCCATTGGGAGAGTGAACGTGAACTCAGCTTCTGAACCATTCCTTAACTCCATGGTCACTGAACTAAATACTGGACCAAATCATCACAAGGCACACAATATTTACAAGATATTCATAGTAAAATGGCTTCTTTTAGCGAGACAAATCAGGAGAAAATCGACTTTGTTAATGACATTTCTTTATCCCAGCAACAAACTCTCGCGAGATTTGAGATGAGTCCGGAAGCCTCTCTCTGTCCATCTGCAATTTCACGGACAACACATAGGGGGCTCTGACCCCATATTTAAGATGATAATAATGTGAATATTATAATGTGAAATGAATGGACATATTTAAAACGATTAGAAATGATCCTTATGTGCCCAAATTAGAGCTGGCATACTTGGTCTGCATATTGAGACAGGCACATATGTAGGCACGGTTGAGGAGGATAGATTATGTAGTCTGTGTGATCTAAAGGAAATTTTTATTGTCCATTCTACAACTCTATTAGGGAGAGACTTTTTAATGAGATAGATCCAAATCATGAATTGATATGGTTGGAGGACTTCGAGAAACTAAAACGACTATTTCAAAAGTACACCTTGTCAGTTGTTTTCAATGTACTTTGTTAAATGACTTGTCAGTGTTGTTGTCTTCTTCTTCTATTGGGTTTCATGGCGGTCGGCAAACCTAAATGGTGCATTACCGCCACCTACTAGACTGAGTGTGGAAACAGTGTTGTTGTCAGGGGGGGAGGGTGGAGGTCGGGGAGACGCAAACCACGCCTACTATATTTAGGAGACCATTTGTAGGCTTTGTGTACCATTTCGCCTCTAGTGGCTCCAATGAAGTTGGCCCATCTTCATACATAAACCATCTTTGTTTCTACTAGGCATATGCAAGTTGAGAGTTATTAATTATCCCACTGCCGAAAACACAACAGAGTCTTAATTGCATCACAGTTCACAAAAATGCAGGCTAAACAGCTTACTGTATATTTGGGGAAAAGGAAAATGTGGGCTTTCCTCACTTCATTTACTTGAGTCTCTGCCCATGTTCATGTTCAAAGTTCTGATCAATTAGGAAGGAAGGACAGATATAGTAGGATAGGAAGATATAAGATAATAAGATAGAAGTCAAACATGAACAAAAAAAAACTAAGATACTATATGGTGAGCTTGTAGACTTTTAGGGGCTTGGTGGTTTAGCAGGATGCTGTAAATGGGTAACCAGTACTAACCTGACTCCGCCAGATGGTGGCAGTAGTGAGTTCCTCCTCCTGCTTCCATCTGGTCTCTCTCGGGCAGAGACGATGTACTCCAAACCAGTGCTGATAGGAGCAATATGCGGCCATATGAGGATCAACGCGAGACTGATGACATATTGAAGCTGTGCCACAGCGCAAATGTAAACACAACCTAACAAGACTACAACTCGAAATTATTATGGAGATTTTTGTCCCGCTGCTTCGGGTTTATCGTTTCTGCTTGAGAGAGACCAGATGCAGGTAGGAGGAGGGAACTTGTGAACTCAATACTGCCGCAATCTGGCAGAGTTAGGTTAGTAAATGGGGATTGGGGACAATAACAAGACATTATACTACATTCAAACCGTATGCGTCATTGTTGCCAGATGAAAACAAGTCCAAGTGACTAGGCAATTTGAACATAGCCAATCTACAAGCTAGGTTGTAGATTTGCTCTTTTCTTTCAAAAAATAAAAAGGTAATTTTTTTGGAATATTTGTGAAACTTTTTAACAACACAAATGTTGCAGGGGGAGGGGGTTCCTGGCATAAAATATTTTCAGATGGGGGTCTGCGGACAGTACAAACATACATAATCTGGACCTGGAGTCCTTACCATGAAAAGTATACCACTGGTCTATAAACAAAGTTAGGAAACAAGCCCAAATAAGTTCTACACTTTATAAACAAGCAAGCCCCCCAAAAAATGCAACCCACAACAGTATTTGCAAGCAACTTTACTGAAAAAAAAACAAGCCCAAAGACGCTTATAATAAGCGGACATGGCGACCCTGGTACGCAGCAAGGTGAGTCAGCATGGAGCATGGCAGATGCAGGCGCAATGCATGATGGTTATTCTTTCATTAGATAGGGGAGCTCGTTTTGTGCTCCTTAAAACCCTCCAGGGCTTATAAAAAAAACAATATAACACCCCTGTGTGCTGTGTGTGATTTTGAGATAAAGTTATGGGTTAGTTAAAGTTGCGAGAAGTTAACTTGAGACAAGCACTGTGGGGAGAAATGAGGTCACCTTTAGTTTAATCATAGTACCCACTGCAGTCTACCCACACTACCATCCTATGAAAGAGAATATATACTCACTACACTACTAGACAAAATGAATCGCTCCAGCACAATGTGGCTTAAACTGTCCAATTGGTGTTACAAATCAAACACTAAATTGCCTATTCCTCTCCTCAAATGTTTTCAGCAGCAAACGTGGTGGATGGTCTCGGTGGAATAAAATAAAGTTAAGTGACCAGGCCGCTGTGCATTTCCTGTTAGTTTGACAGCAGCAGGGAGCTGGAAAAACCCAAGCACTTGACTGTACTGTACTCGGCTTTCTTCCAGTGATAATCTGCAGCGTCGCCATTTGGGGGAGATTCATGAGTAAGGTCACTCACTCATTATGGGGAGATTCATGAGAAAGGCCACTCATTATGGGTAAACTATAGTGGCCATTATAGCAGAATGCTTCAGCTCGCCTGGGAAGTAGAAGGTCCCAGGTTTGGTTCCAGGCCTCAGCAATGTGTCGAAGAAGTGTCCCTGAGCACTTAACCGCTAACTGCCCCGCGAGCGCTACAACTAACTGCTGCTCATTGTCCAGCAGGATGCCGCCATGCCCTGTAGCGCAGTGGTTTTCAACCAGTGGTCCGGAGACCACCAGTGGTCCTTGAGGGGATTCCAGGTGGTCCCCAGCTAAATGATGGGTGCATTTGGTTTCATTTTTGTATGCTCTCAAGAGTTAAATTATTGTTAAACATCTGCATTACTTAATTTACAAGTCTACCCGATTATAGAGAATGTAGAAGAATTGTTATTTCCATCAACGTTTGCTGTTATCTAACCACATCAATGCAGCATGGAATCGTGGACAAAATCTGAATCTGACAACAAAATATGAATTGGGTCTGAGAGGCTAAAGCGTTATTCATAGCCACGGGGAAGAGCAAACCACCGCCACCGCCCCAGCCCTTCTCTCTGTTTTTACTCACCACCGCTCAACGTTATTTCAGCTCCGGTGGTCACCTCACCACCGGAGCGGTGGTCACCTCACCACTTTTTTCTCCCTGGAAATAAAAACGTCTGGGTTTCCGAGGCTACCTCACCACAGAAAATCCAGACTATGAATGAGCCTTAAATGTCATCATGGTGGTCCGTGGCTCAAAAGCCGAATAAATAATGGGCCTTGGTATGAGAAGGGTTGAAAACCACTGCCCTAGTGGATGCCGGTCTGTTGTTTTGCACCGGTCATAGCAGATCTACAGGCATGTAGATCTGCTATGACCGGTGCAATGTGCAACCAAGTATGAATCAGGCTTTAGGCCATACAAAACTTTTTTTTAGATTGTCATTCTTAGACCCAAAACTGTGCCAGGAAAATATAATAAGTTGATATTTCACCCAAGCGTGAATCTGAGCTGTAGGATGAATATGAGCCTTGACTGCACTTCCGTGCTGTTTACATCTTTGACTAATAAAATATCCAAACAATCAAAAAGATCTGCTATAGAGGCTAAATCAAATCACATTTATTTATAAAGCACATTTAAAAACAATTTTCATTGTACCAAGTGATGTACAGAACATCTCAATATGACGGGCACAGACTGGGCAACAAAAAACAGACAATAAAAAACACAAGTTTAATGGGTTAAAAGAGCCAACAAACTAAACAATATCACGGACAATCAAATGCTTGGGAATAAAACAGGGTTTTGAGCCTGGATTTAAAAATGTCAACGGAGGGGGAGGTTCTAATAGAGTAGATGGTGTTCCACAGCCTAGGGGCTGCGACAGAGAAGGCGCGGTCGGTCTCCCCTATATGCGTGTGACATCATCATACCCGGAAGTTACATGGGAACGCCTACTGAGTGGCAAAAAAACCCAACTTTCTGGCCTTGATAGCACATACTTCCAAACAGAAAAGTCATACGACGTGGTTAAACTCACTTTGCCACTCGATTTGCCACTCACTTTATGCCTGCGCATGCCCTCTATTTCAGGCGAATGTTCCCACAGCGATGCCGGGGGGATAGTGCGCTTACAAAACCCTCCATTTCACTTCATCCTCCTCCGTCCACTTGTCCTCCCGTGGAACGTACGGCGGGGAGGGAGGGTGAGCGACGTGTCTCGGCTCTCATAAGTCCCTTTAATCAGCCTGAGAGATTGCCCACATATCCGCTAACAGCCGCTACTAATGGCTATTCTTCCTCATTAGGGCAAGCTATCCCTGCTCTCTTTTCTCCCACCTCCACACGCAGCGGCCTTAATCAATTCCTCTATCATTTAGGACTGGATCAATCCTCCTCTCCCCCCTCTCTCTCTCTCTCTCTCCCTCCTCGTTCTTCATTGCCCCAACTTCGATATCCTTGCTTCCATCACGACGCATTACCCCGTGTCCAATTAGTTCACACAGACCCAGAGACCATAAATGTACTGGCGGTGTATAGATGTATGTAGACACTTGGAGGTGCACTTCACCACTTTGTAGTACAAACAGTGGAGACGGGCCGGCCGGGGTGTCTTTGTTAATCCATTGAGACCTGGAACGCATCCATGTCACGTTAGCGTTTAACCACATTAACCATTAACCCATTTTGGATCGGGAACCCCTTTTGGTGTTTTAAACATTGTTATAATTTAGCTATTGAAAAATAGCAGATCTACAAGCTCATAGCGCGCCACCGAGTGGCGCGCTATGAACTTGTAGGTCTGCTATTTTTGAAAAATCGTTAAAATGTGCCTCAAATCTTTCTGAAAATTGTCATGATTTAGAAAACTTTTTGTTTTAAATTTCGACGTCAGGCCTGAATGGGTTAATGCGGAAAAAATAATTAAAAAAAGTGCTGTATCACAAAGCTGTGGGTTTAACTAAGGACAGCTGGCGTATATATAAAAGCTACATATTGAATGAAGTAGAGACTTGAGGCCTTTACACGCCGTGGGAGGTGTAACGAATAAACGATACGAAAATGCAATACACTCGCCCACGAATATATATCACATCAAAACAAACTCTTCATTATGGTTGATGCCTCATTCATAATGGTACAGGTTGAGGCCTTTATTCCCGGTGCGGAACCACAGGGGGGGGGGGGGAGAACACTTTAGTTTATACTGTTTACTGTGTGAATTTACTCATGTGAAGTTACTCATAACAAAATCGAGACGAGAAATTATACAGTAATGTATCGACTTAATCACAAACAAATACCACCCCTGGTTGTGTTCACTGGCTAAACTAAACCTGAGCGCATGAAGGCAGAAACATAGCCATATCCATGACCAGTATTTGCTCAGCATTAAGCTCTGTTATAAGGTCAATGCAGCCATGAAAGACTCGGAGTCGCACATCCCACGCTCATAAAAAAACTCTATATAAAAGTCTTGCCATCGAGTTGAGTTCGCCTCTGAATGCGGCAACAAAACAAGGAAAGCCTGATAGCCCAGTACTGTGAAAACAAGGCTCTATGTACAAGAGCTCGAGCACACAACCGCAATGAACGGGCTTTTATATACTGACGTTTTGTTTTATTATATTTTATTTTGTTTTATTCCCAATTAAGTGTGGGACACCGGCTTCAATCGAAGCAATAACTGCACGTATTGTTTGAGATGATGGGGTAATAAGGCTGAGGTGATCACAACGTTCCACCTCATATGGCACAGCCTATTAACTGTGGAACGTGGTTAAAAAGAAGGGGAAAAAAAGAAAAAGAAAATGGCCCCGGCACTTTGATGGGCAACACACCAAGTCAGGATCCATTGAAATATCACACCTGATTATATTACGGGTGGCCTCAATATCACACTCGGCTAATTATGCTCACACCGTGTGCAATCTAGCCGAATTCCACAGCGGAAGCTGGTAACTGCTAATAAGGCCTAGCCTACAATAATGAATAAGGCCTCCGACATGAATTGGAACCCAATTTACACTTAATAACTGTACCCGCAATTCATTTATTGATCAAATTCACGCCACTGAGGACCAATTCAATTAGAGCGCCTTGCTTTTTTTTTTATTGCCATCTCATTTCCACAACCATTTCCACAACCCTCTAATTTCTTTCATTTTATATTTTCATTCATTAATTCATTAATTCATTCATGCATTCATTCATTCATTCATTCATTCATTCATTCATTCACTCATTCATTCATGCATTCATTCATGCATTCATTCATTCATTCATTCATGCATTCATTCATTCATTCATGCATTCATTCATTCATGCATTCATGCATTCGTTCATTCATTCATTCATTCATTCATTCATTCATAATTAAAAGTGTGGACAGGTAGCCAGTGTTGATTTCATCAACTAATACTATGACGAAGTCGACTACCTTTTTTCACTGATGAAAACTAAATGGAAACGAAATGAAAACTAAGCTATGATGACTAAAACTAAGACTAAATATATTTTGTCAACAAATAAAAACTATGTTAGTGGACTAGTGGACCAGAAATCCAGTACAAGTAATTTTACACTTGGTTGCATGCTGAAAATAGCCAATCTGCTGTACAAGCTCACAATGCATCGCGCTGCGACGCGTTGTGAGCTTGCATACTGTAGATCGGCTATTTTCAGCAATTGTAAAATCAGCCATTACGACGGCATCAAGGTGCGCCAAAATACAATTTAGTCGACTAAATCAATTGTAGATTTAGTCGACTAAAATCTTATGATATTTAGTCGACTAAAACTAGACTAACACTAAAAGACATTCCAGGTGACTAAAACTAAATGAAAACTATTCAAGAGACTATGACTAAAACTATAAAAATCTAAATTTTGCTGTCAAAATCAACACAGCCGGTAGCAAAAGGGTCCTCCTCTCTCCTCTACAGTGCAGCGCAGGGAGCGTGGCGAGGACCGGGAGGTATTATTTATTAATGGGCGGTCTCCCCCCAAAGCTCTGTAAAACATCCTTGTCAAAGCTCCCAGAGGTGAGCGCTCGGCTTCAAAGCAATTCAAACTCGGGCAATGAGAGCAGAGAGAGGAAATGAGAGGGGATGAGGGGCGAGCCACAAGGCCAGCGAGGCTGGCTGACTTCATGGCTGCTGCCCGCGTCACATGCTGTACAATCCCCATGCCTTCACGCCTCACGGGACAGCCTAGGGGCAGCCCTGCATGGGAGGGTTCATCTCCCCGGGTCAGGGACTCCTCGGCTGGGCGTAGACCCTCTGTGAACCGGAGGGCAGGAGGGTTGGCGGACTGGGGTGTCACGCCGAAATGACGGCAGAGGATTAAAGCGCTTTCCTCCCAATAGCGGATAGGGATGTATGGAGAACCGGGGTGACTGGAACTGAAGCAACGATGGAGGGCTCGTCTGAGGACGACCTAGAGAGAGAACGGAAGGGATATGGGATGTGACGGGCGGCGTACAGTAGAAGCCCTGCATGGATCAAACCCTCGTAATAATTGCAGGCCAGGTAGACAGTATAGCCCACTGGGCTGCAATTATTGGGAAAGGTGTTTCCCCAATTAGCTCCAGGGCAGCCCTACTGAAATGCCAGTGCTTTTCACATACATACATACTGTATGTCTGATGTCATCGCCTGCATTTAAATCTTCAGCAGCATCTCATCAGTGTGTGCGCAATGTACTCGAGGGTAAATGGTGGCGAGCCAAGCAACCAGAGCTTATTTAATTTTTTTTTAGATATTTTAGTCATGACGCCATGTTCATGACCATGTGAATGTGGTCTCACTTCCTTCCTGGACTACAAAGTCACACCTCCATGCAGCCTCCCCCATCTCCACAAGGAGGGGAAGTGCACTAAAGCATTATGGGCATTGTAGGAATTCAAACCCTAGTCAAAACCCTAGTCAAACACACAGACTTCATTCTTGTTCTGGGCATAGGGTGCAAATTTCAAATTGTACTACTACTTATCTACTTCCCTTCTGTTGTTTGCTTTGTTGTATTATTTTACCTATGAAAGCCATTTATTTGTTAGAAGGGTAGGCACAATAAGCTTAGGCTTCAGCCTACACCTTTTTGGTCAATGTCTTTGGTCTAGCCTCCATTGGCATATCCGACACACCCCTACACTGGTTCCACTCCTATCTCTCCGACCGTACTCAGTTTATTCAGCTAAAATCTTTCATATCCCACTCCTCTCCCCTCTCCTCTGGTGTTCCCCAGGGCTCTGTCCTTGGCCCCATATTATTCATAATATACCTCCTCCCACTTGGCGCAATATTCCGCAAACACAACATCAATTTCCACTGTTACGCGGACGACACCCAGCTCTATGTCTCCTCCACACCTACCTCCACCCTCCCACCACCCTCCCTCTGTGCCTGTCTTCACGAAATTAAAGACTGGTTCACCTCATCCCTCCTCAAACTAAATGGCAATAAAACCGAGTTAACCCTCATTGGCACCAAATCCTCACTCACCAAGCAGCCCAGTTTTACACTCACCATAGACAACTCCTCGGTTTCCCCTTCCCCCCAGGTCAAGAGTCTGGGTGTCGTCCTCGACAGCACCCTATCATTTCATACCCACATCAATAACACCATCCGGTCAGCCTACTTTCACCTTCGCAACATCAACCGCCTCCGCCCTTCACTCACCTCCAACAACACTGCCATCCTAGTCCATTCTCTGGTCGCCTCCCGCCTCGATTACTGTAACTCCCTTCTCTTCGGTCTCCCCCACAAACTCATCACCAAAACCCCTGCCATCTCCCACATCACCCCCGTTCTGCACCAACTCCACTGGCTACCCATCAAATACCGCATAGACTTCAAGATCCTCCTCAACACATTCAATGCCATCCATAACCTCTCCCCCCCATACCTGTCTGATCTCATCCATATCAACACTCCCACCCGGGCACTCAGGTCTGCCTCCTCCACCAACCTCACTGTTCCCCCAGCTCGTTTGTCCTCCATGGGGGGTAGAGCTTTCAGCCGCTCTGCCCCTCGCCTCTGGAACAGCCTTCCCCCTGACATTCGAAACATGGACTCACTCCCCACCTTCAAATCCCACCTCAAAACTCACCTATTCAGACAAGCCTATGCTCACCTTGAGTAAAGGTCTGCTGCAGGCCTTTGTGTTTATTTTAAACTTGCTTTATTATATTGTATTTCTTTTCTGTTTTGTTAGGCGACCTTGGGTGACCTGAAAGGCGCTATATAAATAAAATGTATTATTATTATTAATGTTTCTTTTGCAAAAAAACACAAAGCAGGCACTGTATTAATCTGTTTTTAATGACCAAAATAAATAAACTGAACTGAAAACTGAACTGAACAAACACTATTAACATTGACATGAACATCTTCCAGTGGTGAAATGTCCCCTTAATGCTGTGGCCCTCGCTCTCCCATTCCGGAAGCTGAGAAGCAAAACAATAGGCAACAAATAAGCAACAACAATCCTACCTCATAAACCTGCATGGATCGAGCCAACGTTATGTCTAAATCCATCGCAGAGTGTCGTTAGCAGACATCATAAAGATAGCTTAAGTGGTCTTTAATAAAGCCAGGTTTTTACATGCCTCTCAGGCGTGTTCTCATAAAAAAGGGGGGAAAAGGCAGAGTGGTGTAGGCTATACGCCGGCACTTATAGGCTTGTAAAAGACTTAACATCCTTCTCTGACGACATCGGCAACACGAGTGTCTCAGACAGAGGTTTTTCACACCTCACACCTCTTCTACATTCTCCTCTTAACCACTTATCCCTGGCATCCCGAATCTGGTCATGTCATAGGTGAACATTCTGATATACAAGCTAGGTACTAGGTAGATCAGCTATTTTCGGCAAAGAGATGTGGTGTAGAGGAAAAGAAGTAAGACCACAGACCACTCAATCAACAAAGCACAGTATGGTTTAAGTCAGGGGTTCTCAACCCGTGGGTCGCGACCCCTCGGGGGGTCGCCAAATTATTTTAGGGGGTCCCCAAATTATTTTCAAAAAAAAAATATATATATATTTTCTTTTAAATTTTATTTTCACGATTTTTTAAAAATAGCAGACCTACAAGCTCGTAGCGCGCCACTCGGTGGCGCGCTATGAGCTTGTAGATCTGCTATTTTTCAATAGCTAAATTATAACAATGCTTAAAACACCAAAAGGGGTTCCCACCCAAAATGGTTTAAGGTTATTGTAGCAGTCAATTTATATTGGGGGTCGGGAGGGGGGGCGGGGGTCCCGAGACATTGCCAAAGCATTTCCGGGGGTCCCCGGCCAAAAACGTTGAGAACCCCTGGTGTAGAGGAAAAGAAGTAAGACCACAGACCACTCAATCACAGTATGGTTTAAGTGGCTAAGGCGATTGGAGGCCTTTCTTGCAAGACAGCAAATGAACATGTCGTGATGAAACCTGTCTCAAGAGGTTGGTATTTAGACCCGCTGCCCCAGTGCCTCCAATTACAATTTACAATTTAGGCATTTAGCAGACGCTCTTAATCCAGAGCGATTTACAGTAAGCAAGAACAAAAAACATGGTAATACATCAAAATAGTCATCATGAATCATACGTAAGCTTAAGAACAGTGGAATATCTATCTATAAGGAAACTATTGTATACACTAGAGTGCTATGTCTACATAAAGTGCTATTTAAGTTACATAAGTTGAGCCTATGCATACGCCTATAGGAGGTCGAGGCTATACGGCAAGTACAAGTGATATGGGCTAACATAGAGTCTGAATAGATTTTCAGAATGCGGCGGAAGATTGGGAGAGAATCTGCAGTTCTGATTGCAATGGGAAGTGTATTCCATAGTTTTGGAGCCAGAAGGGAGAATATTTTGGGACGTGTGGAGCGTTGTCCTGGCGTTTTTAGCGAAGGTACTTCCAGCTTCCCTGCGGCGGCTGATCTGAGCGCTCGCTCGGGAGTGTTTGTAGCGTGCGATCAGACTTGCAAGATATGATGGTGCCATACCTTTGGTTGCTTTGAATGCCAGCATCAGAGTTTTGTACTCTGTGTGGGTAGCGACCGGGAGCCAATGGAGGGAGCGGGAGGGGAGTGACATGTGAGAATTTTGGCTGGTTAAAAACTAGGCGAGCTTCTAAGAACAAGCTGGGAACAAGCTGCTACCCTTTTGTCCATTATTCAGAGCTAAACCCTCAGAAATGTTAATTTACCAAACTTTTCTTCTTCAGATCTCAAAGTTTTCTGGCCCCACTGTGGTTACTGTACTTTTATAGATGTTCCCGGTACCTCACTTCCTGGAACTATTGCTTTTTCCCCACGGCTCCCCTTATGAGCAAGCCGTGGGGAAAACAGAAAATGAATGAACATTGTCTTTCAATCCTCATACCAGGACAGGAAATGGCAAAATGCATTTCTTCACACATTCATGTGGCTTTGTCCAAAATAATGTCCCAGCTTGGCTCTCACCGTCTGACGGTGTTTCTTATTGTTTTCCTTTGCCTTGTACTGCTGTATATGACGCTACCTTCCTTCTCTGTGCCTGTAACTCTCCTTGTCTTGTCTTGTTCCTGTTGACTGTTTTTTCCTGTCTGTCTTTGTTCTTGTTTTTGCTTTGTTTTTTGTTTTATGTTTGTTTTTGTTTTGTTTTCTTGTTTTTTTCCCTTCTGTTGTTTGCTTTGTTGTATTATTTATTTTACCTATGAAAGCCATTTATTTATTAGAAGGGCCTACACCTTTTTGGTCAATGTTTCTTTTTGCAAAAAAAAACACAAAGCAGGCACTGTATTAATCTGTTTTTAATGACCAAAATAAATAAACTCTACTCTACTCTACTCTTAACTGCTGTGCTGAATCAGAATCAGAAGTAAAAACAAAAGTGGGTGAAATTTGTTTTTGTGCATAGTTCCCACCGTGTCATTTTTTTCCAAGAAAAACAAGAAGGGGAAGAAGAGAGAGAGGGGGGGTTTGGGGGTTAGGAAGAAAGTTTTAGTGCTTTTACCACAAAGTACAAATACAAATTACACATCCGTAGGATCTCTCTTGGCTTATTTACAGTACAACTAAGCCAGGGGTTTCAGATATTTACAAGCTTGTTTCACAAACGACACAACCGTATAGGGTCTCTCTTAGCTTATTAGCTGCCTTTGGGCGACTGAAATCCCCCCCACGGGATCAATAAAGGTGTCTAATCCATCATATGTATTACTCGCATCTCTCGGTGCCTCCCATCCATCCGGCTGCTCTCTCTTCACCTGCCCGCCTCTCTCTCTCTCTCTTCTCCTCATCCACTTTTTCCTCCCCCTAGCCTCCTATGCTTCAAGCCCTCTTGCTTCATCTCCGCACGGTTACATTTGTCTTGATTTGATCAGAAGAACACACACAAGGAGAGACAGGGAGAGCAAGGCAGAGACAGAGAATAGATCTGTGAATAACTTATGAGCATCTCGCTCTTCAGACCTGCAGGCTTTGTGATGTATTAGTTCCAGTACTTAGCATTTTCCGTCTCTGTCGTCAAGGTGGGTTATGCAGCTAAGCGTGTGGGAGATGCAGGGACTATTTTCAGCCATGGAAAGCTGTGTTCTTCCTCCTCTGAGCCGCAGAGGAGACGATGCTTCGCCTTCGCCTAACCGAGCGGGCAGAGACCAAGACGGATGTCGTGATGCAGAAGAATTGGCGTCCTTTTGGGTATGAGGCATTCAAAGAGACTTAGATTAGATTAGATTAGAATACTTTATTGGTAGTTTAAAAAATTACAAAGAATGACATCAATTTAGAAAACGCCAACATGGACTATACACAAAAAAGCAAAAGCTTGTTTCCACTGTGGTCCAACTTATTGTGACATAAAACAAAACACAAACATACAGTAGGCTACAAACAAACAACCACATGCAAGTAAACCCTATTTTATACTTCTTCATCTTCATACATGTTGTGCTAAACAAATGCTTGTTTTTGCTATTTTTTTAAATGTGTGAAAGAAAAGGATAGATTTTAGAACATATTCACATTAAATCATGCACATATCCAAAATAGGGATGCCATGGTTAAAGTGAGTAGTGCAATGAAATATGATAAACACACAATCAATGTTTAAAGGTATATTCAGTGATTTTACTTAATTCAAATATCACTCATTTTTTCTTTTTTTCTGGATAATCCTCCCTACTATAGAGTGTGCTGACCATATAAGGAGTTCCTCCCTGTCCCCAGTGAGCCCCTGGGGTCAAAAAACCCTAGTTTCAGTTTTGGTGGCGGGTGGCAAAGCCTTCATCCAATCAGGATTAGAGGGGCCTTCCTCCAATCATGATCGACTGGGGGCGGGCCTTGGTGCACATGCTGTTGGCCTGTTGCACTTCCCCCCACTGTAGAGCGTGCATGTGCACATTTTGTTACCGGGGCGGACTGGGTGGTTTTCCAAATCACCCAAATCACTGAATGCTCCTTTAAGGAGATTGATATTTTGATTGGGTTTCATTCAACCAAGTTCTTATTGGCATTTGCTGCAGAAGGAAGGCACGGTAAATTCAAAGTGCTTTATACAGTAAGGCATAAAAAGACCTTTAAACACACATCTATGTTTATGGTACTCAAACGCACAACCCCATGAGGCCAGGCTAGTGTCAATGGTCCCAAAAATGTCCAACTGGCCCTCATATGTGACCTATGTGACAGTGGCGTGCACAGATAGACACTAGGGGGTGCTAGAGCACCCCCTGCCCTTTTGGCATTGTGCCCTTAAAAAAAAAAAAACGTTATTTTTATTTTTTTTGTACAGTGTACACTGTACAGTATGTGGACCATGGTGACATTGATCAATTCTTGATAAAAAGCTTCTAATATATTATTTAGTCCCCATAATCTATAAATCTCACACTATTTAGGCAACCGGCCGGTTCCACGCGCTGCACAAGGTGCCCTTTTTTTTCCTTGAGCACCTGCCCCTCTAAATGTCTGTGCACGCCACTGCTATGTGACACACAGTAAAGGTGGTTGCACACTGGACGCGTTTTTGGAAAACCGATGAAGAAACGCTGCTAAAAATCCGAAAAACGCGCTCTGTGTGCAGGGACTGTCATTGGATTTATTTTTTTATTTTTTTCCCTCGTTTTTTTCATGTCAGAAAGCAGGGAATCAATTTTTAGGTTGGGGGTGTATAACAATATAAATGTAGCAGTAAAATGTTTTTTCTAATGTACAAGCATCCATTTCACGTATATGAGAGGCTTTGGAGATAAGGAAAACAATGTTGTACATGGTTCTATAGGCTATACCTCCGGTAGGGGTGTAAGAGCCACCTAATGTTTCCTGATTGACAATGTCACTGCAGATTGGTCAATGTCAAGGCCAGTGGCAGCACACAGTTCCACTGTGTTCAGGAGGGCCGGTCGCCTGTGTTTGTTAGACTGTTTCTTTTTGTATTATTTGATGTGTATGCTGTATGGGAAAATGGCTGCAGAGAATAAAATCATAAGTTAAACTCAACGGATACGTTTGGGAGATCAGTTTGTACTGAGCACACGTAAGAACTTCCACCTGGCCGTTGGCAACCAGTAGTACCATTAGCATAGGGCTTATATTAGGCACCACAAGGGGTATCTCAACGTCCTATTTGTCTGTTTGTCACTGCCCTAGATAATAACACTATAGGTTCTCACACACATTATGAGACTGACATGGAGATGCCATGCATCACTTAGCAATTTGTTCTGTGAACAAATAATCAATCCCACATCTTCGCCCCTAATGAACTCCAAAGGGAAGGTCATGGTGATGATGGTCAACATGCCACCAGAGCTCCTCCATTTGGATTAAAGCCCATGAGAGTGAGTTATATATATGGTTTTAAAATTGGAATAATAAGTCTGAGGTGGCTGTCCGCAGCCGTCCCGAAGGAGAGACAGCAATCATCTCTCTCTCTCTCTCTCTCTCTCGCTCTCTCTCTCTCTCTCTCAGATTGCAACCATGTTGCAGATGTTGCATTATGCTACCATCATCAATGCTGAAGATCTCCAGTCAGATGTAAAGGGGGGGGGGGGTGTCATGCAATGCACAAACAGCCATTACGTCTGCCCCCTCAAAAGTAGGCCAATCAAGGGTGCTTGAGCTGTGCATGGTTCATCTTTGATGGGCGCTAGCCCCTTTATACATCCAGCTTTTGGTTACCGTCCCCAAACTTCATCTTAACTTATTTAGACCTGAGGACGATTCTACAAATGCCTTCTAAATAGATTGTTTTCTGAAAACCCTATGTTTCTGTCAGTGGTGCTCAAGCTTTTTCATGTCAAGCACCCCACAAATTATATGAATTTGGCCGCCCGACCCCCATCTGAAAATATGTTGTTCCAGGGACCCCCCCAGAAGCAAAGATTTGAGTTAAAAACGCTCGCTAGCTCTGAAAGAATATATATTCAAAGATTTGTACGATTTTTCAGAAATAGCAGACCTACAAGCTTGTAGCGATCTACTCGTAGCTTGTAGATCTGCTATTTTTCAATAGCTAAATATAACATAATGCTTGAAACACCAAAAGGGGTTCCTGCCCAACAAACATTCAATTCCCAACAAGTGACAATGAATGGAGAACTATATACGTTATAGTGTCTGAGCAAATAGGCTCTATTTTACTTCATGATGACGTACGATGATAAGATCGCCCCTCACACACGGGTGTGATTTTTTTTATTTAGGGATGAGTCAGGAAAACTAGGCTCACCCTGTGCGCTATAAACCCATTAATATATTTTGTAGCGCCTTTCTAAGTACTCAAAGTCGCTTTACAAAACAGAAACGAACACCATTTAGGCCTCTTTTTATTATAGGTTTCAACGCACCTGTCAACTGGAAAGCTGAAATAAAAAGGGTTTGGTTTGACCTCGTATTATATTGCATAGTGTTTCTTAATGGAATGAAAGGGCTGAGATGGTTCTTCGGCCTCTGTCTCCTTCACCAGGATATAAGGCTATCTGCACTGAGGGTCCCCAGGGGGTCCCCCAGCTAAATGACCGTTTGGAACCAAATGAACCCTTATGGGTCTGTAACTCAGAGAGTGTACACATGGAACCTAACGGGTCCATTTGGTTCCATGTGTACACTCTCAGAGTTAAATTAACTTAGATTTTACAATATAAATTTGGGGTCCCAGAGATAGAAATGCCATTAAATGGTGGTCCTTATATAGACTAATACTGTACATGTCAAAGTGGGGGTCCTTGAAATTAAACGGGTTGAGAATCACTGCTAGAGCCGTAAGAGCCATAGAGCTCTTATGGGGGTCCCTGGCATATCTTTTCAAATGGGGGTCCTTGACATGAAAAAGTTTGGGAACCACTGCTGTAGAACATTTTGTTCAAAAGGGCAACATGCAATTACAATCAAAATCATTTATTTACTCTATGTTCTCCCTACAGTATGTTCTCCCTGCCAAACAAAATGAAGGTATAAAGCTAGGGAGCTACTGTAGCTATGTTAATCATTTATAGACAATTTACGAGATTTTTCTCAAGGTCCACTATTTGAAATATATCTGTAAGCTGTCAGAGATAATAGTCTGCTTTTAGAGTACACATTGCAGCACTCAGGTAGTGTTCTACTGTAGGTAGCCTCCTGGTGCTGAATTTCAGTACAGTATGTGGAGGGAATTGGCAGTTAGGCTACTTAAAAATCACACCCGTGTGAAGTGAGGGGTGCTAATATATTAAAGTCTAACTCATGTTGATTAGGTGATGTAATGGTGATGTAAAACAAACTGTGCAAACACAAACATTAAACGCCATTAACAATAAAGAGACAATATGACGTATCGTAAATGACACATTATGACGTAGATGTTTCCTTCATTGTCAATGGCGTTTACAAAACAAACTAACTAACTAACGAACAAACATTAAACCTGTGTATAGGAGGTGCTAGCGCCCCTCAAAAATATAGACTATAAAGCTTTCGGCTTCTTCAGCGTGCGTGCGTGCGTTTCACTGTTTTAAAGGAACTCTTGACAACACGGCGCCCGGCCATGCACCTCATGTCTCTGCTGGGTGTAAATAGATAAGTCAGGGTGAGCTGCTATCGCTGATGCCCCGGTACGGTCACGAGATGCAATCTGCAGGTGCATCAGTCAAAACCGCGCATCCCTCCCTGCTGCTGAGATTCTTCGCCGGCATCCTCTCTCTCTCTCTCTCCCTCTCTCCTTCTCTCTCTCTCCCACTTGTCCTGCGGCTTCAAGAATATTAAATATGCGAGGCGTCCCCCGCTGCAGAGGCAACGGCATTGATTGCGTGTCAATCTCCCAGGCCGCAGTCAGTTGATTTGGTATCAGCGACGGTTTTCTCTCTCCAGCCAGCTAAATGAGACTTTATGGGGGGGGGGGGGGGGGGGGAGGGGTGTATGGGAGGGGGAGAGGGGGGGGGGGGGGGGGTGTACTCGGTGATTCAGTTGAGTTCTCTCTGTGAGTATCTCCATGATAGCAGCCAGGCAGCCAGCTAGTCGATGCCTGTGGCCATTATTCTCAGCCAAGAGGCGACCGGTTATATATTCTCCACAGTGATGGCTTCTCTCTCTCCACCACTTCTCCCATTAACGATGATAGTGTTCCTAGGATGAGCTCCCTGTTTAAAATGTCAGGTAGGGTATACGGTCACATAGACATAATATAAAGGTTTCTTCCGGCTCTGGGGAGTGTGTTCTTTTCTGGGGCAAAGCTTTCCCCGATATTCCCTTGCGAAGCATAGCGAAAGCATGAGCGGAAGCATCCCCGTGCGTCACAGAACGGATGTTCGGGTCTGACAAGTCCCGGGAAAAGATGCACTGTGCTTGGCACTTCCGCCCCAAGAGTGTAAATTGTTCAGCCCTCCCGTAGACACACATGCATGGCTCCACCGAACTGCAGCGGTATATCGGTATATCTATGGGCCTAAACTAAAGATGTCCCGATACTGTATCGGTATCGGAAAAGTATCGGTATCGGCCCTTATTTGTCATATCGGGTCATATCGGTATCGGCAAATATGCCAGTCTAACCACCAATCCGACACAGGGGTAAGGGGTTGACACTATGGCAGGTAAATACAATGTTGGGACATGTGGAGTTTATTGCTTTGGAGTTGCCCAAACTGCAAGTGCACACTATTCCCGGTCGGTGGACTTCAAAATAAGATTTGTTTCTTTTTGTATTAAATATTATTCTCCATCGGTATTCGGTATCGGCTAACACAGAAATGGTGGTATCGTGATCGGATCGGAAACGAAAAAAGTGTATCGGGACATCCCTAGCCTAAACCTAACCCTGGGAAACATAGGCTGGTCCATGCGTCCGAGGGCCGAACTTTTTCTCAGGAAGGTCAGGCTTTCTAAAACCGACAAAAACTTCGGAAAGACAATGCCGTCCATACTATAGGCTATACCTCTTGTTCGGGAAAGTGTAGCATCCCCCCATTCTTGTGAATGGCAGTTTCGACAAGTCTGTTATGGCAATTTTTTTCGGGAGAACGCTCTTCAGAATGCTCGGGGGAAAATAAACTTCAGAAGTTGCGAGTGACGTCATTGTGTAGTTGAAGCGGACTGAACCGAAGGCGAGAGCGTCGGTACCATCTGCTACCGTCGCGGTTGGAAGCAGTATGGACTGGACTTTAATCAGAAAGGGAGTAGCCAACGCATGCTGAGGTGTTGAACAATCAATTAGCCCTTCGTTAAAACCCACCCCAAAAAGCGATTGTCCAATGCCAATCCAACTATAGCTTAGCAACCGTTGCTACGGATGGCAAGCTTTCCTCACCTCATAGCTGTCAGTGTTATTTTGTATGGCAGTGTTGTTGAACACATACACAGCTTAAGGTCGGGAAAGTTACACGACTGAGCCACCCAGGTGATGGCAATAATACTAATGACCGTAGTCTTCCGTGCATTACATGAAAACTCCTGTCAGGCGGTCGTAAGTTGATTGAGTTGCATACTGTTTCACCCTCTAACCAGTGGCGTGCACAGATAGACACTAGGGGGTGCTAGAGCACCCCCTGCCCTTTTGGCAATGTGCCCTTTTAAAAAAAAATAGCAGACCTACAAGCTCGTAGCGCGCCACTCGGTGGCGCGCTATGAGCTTGTAGATCTGCTATTTTTCAATAGCTAAAGCATAACATAATGCTAACACCAAAAGGGGTTCCCGCCCAAAATGGGTTAAGGCAACCGGCCGGTTCCACGGGCTGCACAAGGTGCCCTTTTTTTACTTGAGCACCTGCCCCTCTAAATGTCTGTGCACGCCACTGCCTCTAACATTTCATAATTATAGTTTATTGAAATAATGTCATGCACATTTTCCCAGTGCATAGCTAACTGAAGGCCTGGCTGACTAGATTTAGAAGACATTTTGAAGCTCTTGCTACTGAAACGATTGATTATTTATATGGAGAAATCCCCGTAATTCTTTGAGAAGGACAGCTTCTCTTGCCAACGTGCATATTGGACAAGGATGGGTTGGGGAGAGACTTAGCGAAGGGCTAATTATCCATGTTGTCTGACTTACATTGGAGTGGTTGGCTCCAAGTTTTATGTCTGTTTTTTGTCTGCCTTGCCCGACGTGGAACTGCCACCACCTACAGTAGTTACCATGAAATTATACGCTCTCCAAACCGCTGTGCTGTCTTCTTCAACTCATTTTATAGATTTTGTCAACCAGCAGTCGGTGTCCTAGGCCTCATTCGTGTACCAAACACCAATCAAGCAATATTTGGTATTTTTTTTTGTTTTTTTGGGCCACCACAATGCTTTTCCAATGGGAGTCACATGGTTTGATCAAACATTTGTGTTTGATCGCTGATTGCTGATTGCTCCCCCCTCATCAAACAAAAATGTTTGGTCAAACCATGTGACTCCCATTGAAAATGAATTGGAGCAGCAATCAAATAGCAATCAGACATCACACACGGACCGAACATTTGTTGTGTAGGTGTGTACGAAGCCCTACCCAGCAACACCAGGGTAAAAAGGGAGAGTTGGAACACCACCTCCAACCACATAGCAGATAATGATAGTTCATTGACACACTTCAAGCAGCTCAGATTGACCATAAACCGTGCCTGAACTATCGCTATG
>NC_136802.1:9656537-9694037 GCF_951216825.1 Electrona antarctica | reverse complement strand
GGAGACACTGGGGAGGCACTGGGGAGTCACTAGGGAGGCCCTGGGCAGACATTGGGGAGGTACTGGGGAGGCACTGGGGGCACATTGGGCACTGGGGAGACAATGGGGAGGCACTGGGGAGTCACTAGGGAGGCCCTGGGCAGACATTGGGGAGGTACTGGGGAGGCACTGGGGGGACATTGGGCACTGGGGAGACACTGGGGAGGCACTGGGGAGTCACTGGGAGACCCTGGGCAGACATTGGGGAGGTACTGGGGAGGCACTGGGGGGACATTGGGCACTGGGGAGACACTGGGGAGGCACTGGGGAGTCACTGGGAGACCCTGGGCAGACATTGGGGAGGTACTGGGGAGGCACTGGGGGGGACACTGGGCAGGGAAAAAAAAGGAAGGGCCGGGCCTTCTTACATTACATTACATTACATTACATTACAGTCATTTAGCAGACGCTTTTATCCAAAGCGACTTACAATAAGTGTATTCAACATAGGTAGGGAACAAAAACTACTAATCACCAGAAGTCTTTAGTGCATTTTCTGCAAAAACAAGCAACCAAGAGTATACCTAGCGCTAAGGTAAAAGTGCAATATATCAGCTACCTATTTCCTTAACCGGATGAGACAAAATAGCTAAATCAAATGAGCATGAGCTAAAACAATTAAGTGTATCGACTAAACAAGATCCAATAAACAATACAACAATAGAAAACAAACGTTCGTACAACTAGTTAACAACAAGTAGGTCAGGCAGAGAGGAAGGGTAGTGTTTCCTGAAGAGGTGGGTTTTCAACCTGCGGCGAAATATGGGCAGTGACTCTGCTGTCCTAACATCAGTGGGGAGTTCATTCCACCACTGTGGGGCCAGAACAGAAAAGAGTCGTGACCGTGTGGATCGGCCAGAAGGACCCTTGAGTGACGAGGCAATCAGTCGCCCCGAGGTGGCAGACCGAAGTGGTCGGGCAGGGGTGTAGGCATCGACCATAGCCCGGAGATAGGAAGGAGCTGTTCCTTTCACTGCCCTATAGGCTAACACCAGGGTTTTGAACTGGATGCGGGCCGCTACGGGGAGCCAGTGTAGAGAACGGAGAAGGATGGTTGTGTGGGAGAACTTGGGGCGGTTGAACACCAGACGAGCCGCAGCTTTCTGAACAAGCTCCAGAGGTCTGATGGCAGATGCCGGAGCACCAGCAAGGAGGGAGTTGCAGTAGTCCAGGCGGGAGATGACGAGAGCCTGGATGAGCACCTGGGCTGCCTTCTCCGTGAGGAAGGGGCGAATCCTCCTGATGTTGTAGAGGAGGAATCTGCAGGACCTTGTCACTGATGCGATGTTTGCCGAGAACGTCAGTTGATCGTCCAGGGTCACACCCAGATTTTTCGCAGTCCGAGTTGAGGTCACCACAGCATTATCAATGGCGATGGCCATTCTTACACTTGATAACGACCAATCCCGTCCAGTGATCCTCACTGAATGTATTTTCCCAATTAGTCTAGATCCACAAACTGTCCAACCTCCCGCGGATTACTGAAGATGCCATCTTTCGGTTTGTCAGGTGTCATCCAAACAGCAATTAACTTCTCCCTCCCATCTGCTGACCCACTCAAATCACTTCTGGTGACTATTGTCCTTCTAATAAATGCTAGACTCATTGAAAACACATGTCCCTGCTTTGAATTGGTGCCGTGTTTTCAAGTACGTTTTCATTTATTTTACTTTATTGTTACTTTTAATTTCCTCCAAAAAAATCATACAAAACAAATGAAAATGTTAATAAGCCTATCTCACAGAATTTCCCCGCCCCCCTAAATACGGCCCCTTTCGGGGTTAGTGGTGATAGCGTGACGTCACTCCATAGACACTACATGTTAACCGAGGTAATTTAAGAAGTCTACAACTTTTGTTTTCTCAAGGTAAGGTTTGTTCTATCTGTTCGACCTGATTTACCATCTTGTTTGCTTCATAATAATATTGGTCTGTCACATTTTTACATTAGAAAATGTACTTAGATTCTCCAGAGAAAAAAACGTGTAAATGCTCATGTTAAAGACACCACTATTTACCGGAAGTGGGCGTGGAAAGCGGGCTGTGAGATAGGCCTATTGCACGTCTGACCAAATGAATATCAAATATAACTATTGAATGAAGCAACTTCAAGTTGCTCCCAAAATAAATACGTTAAAGGGACTGTGACATAAAAAAAACTTTTTGTAATATTTCTTACATTTTTTAGGTTTTCTGAGTTCAATTGCACCCAAAAAACCCCTGAACTTTTAACATTCAATAGATTTTCTGTGGTCTGGGTTTTTCTGGATCAAACAGGTGCTCTGATTTTCCTGCTGTTTGTGATGTCACAGCCTGCAAATCCCATATATGTCAATGTTTTGCCTGTTTTCATTGCAGCTCTTTGCAGCCCACAGAAAATCCACTGAATGTTCAAAGTTCAGGTTTTTTAGGTGTAATTGAGGTCATAAAACCTAAAAGAATAAATTAAATAAAAAAAATTATGAAAATGTATGTCACGGAACCTTTAAGGAGCAGACTGCAGACCAAGTAGGCCTACAGAGCCAAAGATCACATTTAGGGGTATATATATTGAGGGTTTAAGTTACATTTCTGAAATGAACAAAACTTTAATGATTCTGTCAAACTATGAAGTTTCAAGTCTATGAAGCTATGAAATCTATATGAAAATGTCTGCAATATGTATCCCTATACTTCATCTCTCTCTCTCTCTCTCTCTCTCTCTCTCTCTATCTCTCTCTTAGCTAAGGGGTCCTTGGCTTGGCCTGAAAAACGTTGAAGACCGCTGAATTACCAGACCTTTAAAATGAGTGTATTTATGTTGGATATGGTCTTCAACATGTGTAGGCTATTTTCACTGTTTTTCTGCATTTCTGATTTATTTTTGACAGTGACAGCAAAAGAGAGAGAGAGAGGGGGGGGGGGGGGGGGGATGACGCACAGCATCAGCAGGGAGCCTTGGGGATGTCTGATTCGAACCCGCCGCTGCTGTGAGGATTATAATCCTGATTCATGTGGTACGGGCTTTCACCAGGTGAGACACTTTTTTATGGTAATTTAACCATGTGGTCCAATTGTGATTAAGAATGTCTCCAGGAGGAAAAGAGTTTTGTGTTAATGCTAGTGGAGTGTGTGGTTTGGGATTAGTTTAGTGTGTGACACTGTGCGTGACACTGTGTGCGTGCGTGCGTGACACTGTGTGCGTGCGTGCGTGCGTGCGTGCGTGCGTGCGTGCGTGCGTGCGTGCGTGCGTGTACTAATTTATTCATTATTGATTTATGTTGCTAATATAACCTCATTTACTGTATAATTAGAAAATATCTCCCCTCATGGAAACGTTGTCAGCCATCTGTTGTGTTTGTATATAGATTTATTTGACGAGGGGGGGAAAAATCACTCGCAGATTGACCGACTGAGCTTTTGACACAAAAACGGTGTCAACTGTATCTTGCATTATAGTTGATTGTGATGGTAAGCTGCAATAATAGCTTAAATTCCTTTGAGGATGTGGCTACATTAAGTCAATATAACCTATTATTACATGTACTTCAACTTAAAATTTAAACTGCCATTGTAAGGCCGACACGTATCACGTAATGATCTGCCGCCTGGACTATAGAAGGTATGCGCGCGACATCATCATCAAACCCGGAAGTTATGCAGGAATGCCTACTGAGTGGCAAAAAACTACTTTCTGGCCTTGACAGCCCATGCATCCACAGAAAAGTCCAATCTGATTGCATTAAACTACGTTAAACAATGTTAAACTCACTTTGCCTGTTGCTTTGCCACTCGATTTGCCACTCTCACTTTAAGCATGCGCATACCCTCTATTATTTTTCACAGCACGACCTCGAATGAATGTTTTATCAAGCTCTAAACATGGTCCTTTATCTCAATCTGAGCCCTAAAATGCTTTAGATAGCGTGCGTGCACGAGGAGATTTTGGATATTCGATGACTACACACCATGGGAGCCACCGGAGGCTAACGATGGCTTCTAAAAATGGTAAATAAAAATACTATTAATTCTGGATTAAATGAAATTAAACAAACCCGAGAGATCTCGTGTTGGCAAAGGTGGTTTGCGAGCACGAATCCCGAGACTTCGCATGCAGTGTGGCAAACATTGTGTTAAGGGACAAACATTAATGCACTATATATATTATTACCCTGGAAGATTATTTCACAGACGAAGCAAGAAAATAGTCCAGCCAGTATCGTGACATAGCCAGTATTTACTCTCTCTTATACATCTGGGAAAGAAATACCTCAAACAGCTTTTATAAACGGAGGAAAACCTTGATCAAGGACAAACAATCAGTAACGGTATATAACGTGGCACTTCAAGGTTCACCTCCATCTCTTCGACAGGCACGAGCACCATGGAAATATTCTGCTATTTCTCTCATAGTGACATTCAAGATTGCATGTGTCCTTAATTAAATAAAGGAGAATTTACCCATGCTACATTAAAAAAAAACTATTGTTGATGTCAGGCAGAAACCTCCTTACTTACTTATTTACTTATACTTAAATTAACCAGTGTTGTTTTTGGCAGCAAATTTCTATTTTAGTTTTAGTCATAGTCTCTTGATTTGTTTTCACTTCGTTTTTGTCACATTTTAGTCACCTGGAATGTGTTAGTGTTGGTTTAGTTTTAGTCGTAGTTGTGATTTAGTCGACTAAAATGTTTTTTGGCAGGCCTTGATGCCGTCGTAATGATTATTTTTTACACTTGCTGAAAATAGCCGATCTACAAGCTCACAACGTGTCACACTGCGACGCATTGTGAGCTTGTAGATCGGCTATTTTCAGCATGCAACCAAGTGTAAAAGGACTTATACTGGATCTCTTGTCCCTTCCTAACATTTTACTGTAGGTTTTATTTGTTGACGAAATTGTCAGTATATTTAGTCTTAGTTTTAGTTATCATAGCTTAGTTTTCATTTAGTTTCTAATAGTTTTTGTCAGTGTTTTTGTCAAATGTAGTCGACGAACATTTTTCGTCTTAGTTTTAGTCGACGAAAACAACACTGAAATTAACGTCCTATACTTGGTCACAGTCAGTGTTGTTTTCGTCGACTAAAACTAAGACGAAAATTTTTCGTCAACTACCTTTTTTCACTGACGAAAACTAAATAGAAACTAAATGAAAACTAAGCTATGGTGACTAAAACTAAGACTAAATATATCGACAATTTCGTCAAGAAATAAAAACTAGGCTAAAATGTTAGGAAGGGACTAGTGGACAAGAGATCCAGTATAAGTCATTTTACACTTGGTTGCATGCTGAAAATAGCAGATCTACAAGCTCACAACGCGTCGCAGCGCGACGCGTTGTGAGCTTGTAGATCGGCTATTTTCAGCAAGTGTAAAATCAGTCATTACGATATTTAGTCGACTAAAACTAGACTAAACACTAAAACATTCCAGGTGACTAAAATGTGACTAAAACTAAATGAAAGCTATTCAAGAGACTATGACTAAAACTAAAATCAAAATGTGCCGCCAAAAACAACACTGGTCACAGTACAGCGTCACAGAAAAAAGCATCAAAAGTAGCAGATATGCATGCTGGAAATGCGGTGAGAAACGACAAGTTTTGCGCTTGTAGATCTGCTACCAGTGTTGATTTTGACAGCAAATTTTTTATTTTAGTTTTAGTCATAGTCTCTTGAATAGTTTTAATTTAGTTTTAGTCAAATTTTAGTCACCTGGAATATTTAATGTTAAAGTCTAGTTTTAGTCGACTAAATATCATAAGATGTTAGTCGACTAAATCTACAGTTGATTTAGTCGACTAAAATGTGTTCTGGTGGGCCTTGATGCCGTCGTAATAGCTGATTTTACACTTGCTGAAAATAGCAGATCTACAAGCTCACAACGGGTTCTGTGAAAAAAAGGTCATATGAGGTTTCCACCCAACAGAGACAATATGTTTGGCAATAAGAGACATCCTGGCTGTAGAGAACGGAGCTCAGGAAGCTGAAAAGCATGCACGGTAAAACATTAAAATACAACTGGTATCAAAATAGATTCTCAGGGCATTATCCCCCCCCCCCCCCCCCCCATACCCCCACCCTACTGCCGTCAGATGAAAGACACCATCATGTTGGTGTGTGGTGGGTTTGCACATGTAAAATACAGTACAATACATTTAAATGGTTTGTATTATGTCATTTTGTGTATACATATACTGTATATAGGCAGTGGCGTGCACAGATAGACACTAGGGGGTGCTAGAGAACCCCCTGCCCTTTTGGCAATGTGCCCTTTTGGAAAAAAAAGAGAAAAAAAACTTTTTTTTTTTCTTCTTTTTTTTTTGATTTTTCAAAAATAGCTAAAGCATAACATAATGCTAACACCAAAAGGGGTTCCCGCCCAAAATGGATTAAGGCAACCGGCCGGTTCCACGCGCTGCACAAGGTGCCCTTTTTTAACTTGAGCACCTGCCCCTCTAAATGTCTGTGCACGCCACTGTATATAGGTATTTTGTAGTCTCTGTATATAGGTATTTTGTAGTCTCTGTATATAGGTATTTTGTAGTCTCTGTATATAGGTATTTTGTAGTCTCTGTATATAGGTATTTTGTAGTCTCTGTATATAGGTATTTTGTAGTCTCTGTATATAGGTATTTTGTAGTCTCTGTATATAGGTATTTTGTAGTCTCTGTATATAGGTATTTTGTAGTCTCTGTATATAGGTATTTTGTAGTCTCTGTATATAGGTATTTTGTAGTCTCTGTATATAGGTATTTTGTAGACTATAGAGAGTATGCGCGTGACATCATCATCAAACCCGGAAGTTATGCAGGAATGCCTACTGAGTGGCAAAAAACTACTTTCTGGCCTTGACAGCCCATACATCCACACAGAAAAGTCCTACCTGATTGCATTAAACAACATTAAACAATGTTAAACTCACTTTGCATGTTGCTTTGCCACTCTATTTGCCACTCGATGTGCCATTCACTTTAAGCATGCGCATACTCTCTATTGTCTGTTCCACTATATTGTCTTTTTAATCTTGTTGCACTATTGTTCTTATTGCCACTGTTACTTATACTGTTTGCCGTTTTATTTCTTATGTTTTCACACCGTGGATGAGAGGGAAACGCAATTTCAGTACTCTGTATGTCTGTACATATATCAGATTGACAATAAAGCTGACTTTGACGTTGCTAAAAGGAGAATTTACACATTCCTGTCCCTTATAGAACTTACATTTTGGGAAAAAATTAAATAAACTTTGTATATGTTCTTTTTAAGGCTGCCAAAGTTAATGCGTTTATAGTGCGTTAATCGTGCTTCTCCATAATCGTGCGTTAACGCAACGCACGGTGAAGTTTGAAAGAGCGGTTGAGAGACATGTCATGATGCACATTGCATGCATGTTGCATTCCTCCACGATAGCCCCGCCTCTTTGTCTCTCTTTAAAAATAACTTATTTTTAAATTGTATTTATCTTAATTTCCAAAATAAAAAGATACAAGACATGCAAGCTTGTAGATAAGGCTATCTTCACAATAAATATAGGTTTAATTAGATAGGACTAAAGGTGGTTGCACACCGGCCGCGTTTTTCGGAAAACCGATGGAGAAACGCCGCTTAAAAATCAGAATTTGCCCCAGTTGTGTGGAGACCTTTACGGTATTAAAGTGATTAATTTGACATGCTGAGGTTTTCATCTGACAGCAGTGTTTTCCTTCTGTTTTGCTACATTCATTCATTCATAGAACGCTATTAGTACAGAACGATCTCATCTGTGCACTCACTGGCAGTATACAGTACACTGGAAGGCAACAGCACAGCAACGATACCATACCGCAGGACAGTTATACTGAAATAAACATGACAAAAATATACTGTAACACTGTACTCTGTACATCACCATCCGTTGTCACTGTCTGTCCACGCGGTGGTATAAAGCAGTGGTTCCAAAACCTCCCCTGGATCCATCAGGGCCCACTTGGAGATCTCAAAAGGGGCCCCCAGGGGCCGGCCCCCCACCTGTTTGATCACAACCCATTCCCCGCCAGGATTCATTCATTAATTCACCTCGTATTGCCAGGACTTCTCCCCGGTCAACCCTTAGTTTGAAGAGCCAAAAATGTGCGACCGGATGTTATGTTGTCTTCTAACTAGTGTGTGTTGTCGCATATCACTTCCGGTTTTGCGGTGAGGGCAGAGAAACCATGATGGCGAGGATCACAGCGTCGACTATGGGCCGTGGAATAAACCTGATATTAATCAAAATGACGCAGGTTCACGCCAAAGGCGGGGAGTGGGTTAACACGTTTGGCAGCAGAAAAACTGCATGTGCATTTTCAGAGCGTGTGTTTATTTTAATGACCAATCAACCGATGGGGATCCGTGGAACTCACTTGGTGTACTTTAGGTATTTATTGGTATCAAAATGAAAATTCTTTTTCAAGATTTTCATATATACTGTAGGCCTATGTTACATACAAATATTTAGTGTTTAGCCAATTGTTTGAGGGCCCACTTGCAATACCCTTGCGACCTACCAGTGGACCTCGGACCACAGGTTAAAGAACCACTGCTTTCAACTGTTGTTTCTGTTGTCTGCAAGATGGCTGCATTCTTCTTTTTTTCTCTTCTTCTTCTCCTGGATATGACATCAAAATTGGTCCTACAATTGGCCCATTGAAATGTACTTCAAAACAAGACGTTACAATACAAAGCAGAGGGTCTCAGAAATACTGAGACTGGTCTATGTGGCATTAATAAGTTTACATTCTTGGCAATAACAGCACCTGTGTTTTTTTTGAGAAACACATGGGTAACACATACATACACGTACAGCCATTGCAATCTGTAGCAACGTGCACTCCAAAATAGAATTCCAAAAAAAAATCAACTACTCCCCAAATTCTAACGAGTAAATATTTGTCTGATTTACTCTTACATTTACAACAACACATAAGGCCTATTCATAGTCTGGATTTTCGGTGGTGAGGTGACCACCGCTCCGGTGGTGAGGTGACCACCGGAGCTGAAATAACGTTGAGCGGTGGTGAGTAAAAACAGAGAGAAGGGCTGGAGCGGTGGCGGTGGTTTGCTCTTCACCGCGGCTCGTGACGTCATGTTGTAGTTCGGTGGTCACCTCACCACCGAAACTCCAGACTATGTATGAGCCTTTACAAGTGTTAAAATAGTTTTCATTCTGTTTTTTTAGCAGTATAGAGCGTCGCAGTCCCGCCCCCTTTCAAAACGACGAGGACACCAGAAGAGAATTTATCATCCATAGACGTTTTAAAAAAGTATTTATTTAAAGACCTTTGAGCCTCGGACAAAGCCAACAGCTTTTTGGGTGCCGAACAAATAATTAGAAAGAAGAAAAACAAAAAGAAAAGTGTTGTATAATCCTGCCCTTTTATTCTTCTAATTATTTGTTCGGCACCCCCAAAAAAAAGTGTTTATTGTCATGATTTGTCAACTCGGCTGTTGGCTTTGTCCGAGGCTTATTATGGGAATTTTTCTTCCGGTGTCCTTGCTGGGGACGAGACTGCGACACTCTATAACACTACATGTTGACATGTAACCAAAATGCAGAGATTTAACATAGAATACCGCATACAAAGACATTCCACTTTGAGTTCACATTTCTCAGCACATTCATTTCTTTGCATGAAGGGATGTTGTCGAAGTTGCAGTAACCATATCTGTCCACTAAATGGCAGCATGTAGTAGGTATGCTTTGTCGTGTTCAGTGCAATTCAATGTTCTGTTTTTTGAGGCCTGTCTAGATGTCTAACTGACATTCAGGCTGCACTCTCTTCTCTCTCTCTGCCACAGCATGGCTCCCAATATAAGTGCTGGGATTTCCTGCTTAATCCGCCAAGCAAAGGAAGGATTCTGGAGAGAAAAAAAGAGCAACGGCAACTTCAACAGACCGCTCAATCAATGTGACACATCCTCAGTGTTTTCCTTTTTCCTCTTCAAATATCCCCGTAAGCCCACTTCCTGCGTTAGATGGTCTTGTTTAACCCATTCTGGGTGGGAACCCCTTTTGGTGTTTTAAAGCATTGTGTTACACTTTAGCTATTGAAAAATAGCAGATCTACAAGCTCATAGCGCGCCACCGAGTGGCGCGCTACGAGCTTGTAGGTCTGCTATTTTTTTTAAATCGTGAAAATGTGGCGCAAATCTTTGAATATAGTAATACGTTTTTAACTCAAATCTTTGCTTCTGGGGGGTTCCTGGAATAACATATTTTCAGATGGGGGTCCACGGCCAATTACATATAATCTTTGGGGTCCTTGACATGAAATAGTTAGAGAACCACTGACATAGAAACATGGGTTTTTTCAGAAAACTGCCAGGATTTGGAAGACATTTGTAGAATCCTCCTCAGGTCAGTATAGGTTAAACAAGACAGCGAGTGCCTGTGGACGGACGTGGTCAGGCCTCGGAGCCCAAGTGCCAGCAGAGGTAAATAAACATCCTCACCTGGTTATAGGTGGATGTCAAACACACCGTCTTCCACCGCCTCCATGTCTTCTTCCGCAATGACTGGAGGAGAGATGACAAGAGAAGGCAAAACGTAGAGTATTATATTTGAACTGTCTTTACTTTACTACTCAGTCAAGAGTAAACTGCCCTTGTGAGCCCTCATTCACACGTATCAAACACAATCAATCAAATGTTTGGTCATTGTTTTGGGGTTTTTTAGGCCACCACAATGCTTTTCCAATGGGAGTCACATGGTTTGACCAAACATTTTTGTTTGATGAGGGGGGAGGGGCAGAACACCACCAGCAATCAAACACAAATGTTTGATCAAACCATGTGACTCCCATTGGAAAAGCATTGTGGTGGCCCAAAAAAAACAAAAAAAAACGACCAAACATTTGCTTGATTGGTGTTTGGTACGTGTGAATGAGGCCACAGGCTTTGTACACACATAAAGAACAACTGTGCTGTGCTCTGCCTGTGTTTCATGGCCGCCCGAATGCTTTTCCAATGGAAGTCTTGTGGTTTGACCAAACAGTTGTGTGTGATGGGGGGAGGGGGGCAATCAAACACAAGTGTTTGGTCAAACCACAAGACTTCCATTGGAAAAGCATTGGGGCGGCCATGAAACACAGGCAGAGCACAGCACAGTTGTTCTTTATGTGTGTACGAAGCCTCAGGCCTCATTCACACGTACACAACACATGTTTGGTCCGTGTGTGATGTCTGATTGCAGTTTGATTGCTGCTCCAATTCATTTTCAATGGGAGTCACATGGTTTGACCAAACATTTTTGTTTGATGAGCGGGGAGCAATCAGCAATCAGCGATCAGCGATCAAACACAAATGTTTGATCAAACCATGTGACTCCCATTGGAAAAGCATTGTGGTGGCCCAAAAAAACAAAAAACGACCAAACATTGCTTGATTGGTGTTTGGTACATGTGAATGAGGCCTTAGAGAGTGACATGTGACCACCACCGAAATGGTTCATTAGATATAATTGCTATTCAAATCAAATCAAATCAAAAAATAGCCAGCATAGTCCAGCCAGTAGAAAGAAATGCCTCAAACGGTGATTAAGTGAGGAAACCTTGATCAAGGACAAACAATCAGTTATAAACGAGGCACTTCAAGGTTCACCTCACATGCACTTTTTAATTATCTTCGTCATTTTCAAATACTGTCAAACTCGCTCACAGACACTCATTAGACTTATCACTATAATAATAGTGAACTGTAGGAAAGACTGCTTTCATATTTTTTGCTCCAGACAAATGGACCAAACTTCAGAACTCTCTAAAACTGAATCGATTGGTCTCCATAGAGACATTCAGGGTACTACTTGAGGACACCTGATCAATTACCCCAATTTTAATTTGGATTAATTGACGTAATTTAAGGGGTTTGTCTTGTTTAGTGTTTTTATTGTTTTGTACTTTTAATGTCTTGAATGACTTTGTATTATGAATGATGAACTGTACATGTTTTTATTGTGTTGCGTTATTTTTATTGTGTTGTGTTATATGTTTTGTTTGTCATGGACCCCAGGAAGAGTAGGCTATAGCAGCTAATGGGGATCCATATGAATAAAGAATAAAGGACTAAAACCGCTTTGCGTAGCCCTTATTTATCTGCATTTGAGATTATTTCAATGTTGTTCATGGATTCTTAATAGGACTGGTCCCTAGATCCCTAAATATTCAGCACAACAATTTAATGGATTGGAGATGACCTCTTGGGTGGGGTGGAATTGTCAATGTTCCCGTGGTGTCACCAGTAGGACACATCTTCAGTTGTGTGCCCCGACCACATTGGATGTCTCGGCCACTTATCACAAGACACCCTCTGCCGAGGTTGGCCCACCACAGGCTGATACACTACATACAGATTATACCAGCTCAGTGGCCTTGTGGTTAGAGTGTCCGCCCTGAGACTGGGTTCGATCCCCGGCCGGGTCATACCAAAGACTCTAAAAATGGGACCCAGTGCCTCCCTGCTTGACACTCAGCATCAAGGGTTGGATTGGGGGTAAGTCCCTGCGACATACTAGCGTCATGTCCAGGGGGTGTACTTGTACATCAAGCTGCCTCACGCTACAGAAACAGGAGATAGGCTCCTCATGGCTCAGCAAGGCTACTACATACAGATTATACTGTATGTGTTGCACATTGTTTAAAATTGTATAATAACTAAAAGCAATTGGTGACCCCAATGGCCTTTGCTCCAACACCACCCTTAGGCCAAAATATCCAATTACTGTACACACACACACACACATCTCAAAATTGAATTGTGTGTAATTGCCATTAACCTTAACATGTTCTGCAAGGATGAACAATAGTGATTTTGGTGACTCCATGGCCTTTCATCATCAAGCGCCAGCATTCATGCTCCCTGGAAGGATTTGAGAGATCCAAAACCTAACTTTCTCTCAGGCCTCAGGCCAAATTATCATCTTTTGCACACAAGCTATAATAATGTCGATCAGTGGTCTATTAAAGGCCCCCAGCAGGGGTCCTTGGGTGAGTGCCAGGGGGGGTTCCCAGCCAAATGAAGAACAGTTGCACTGTTATTTCAACAGCTAAGTTTAGCCCAATGAGATAATAATGCTGAATGACGATTCTAGATCAAACGTTGATTTCTGTCTTTGGATTGGATCTGCAATGCAGTTGTTGTTGTTTTTAACTCTCCAATTGTTTCTCGGAGCACCCTGCAGGTGGCTCTCCTGGCAGAGAGCACCCTTGGCTCATTCCTTGCACAGCTCTCTCTCTCTCTCTCTCTCTCTCTGAATAAAGCATGCCAAATGCTAAAAATACCCACCCAGCTTAAAAAGCAAGGAAAGCCATGAGATTGTCCTCTGTTGAGCGAACCATCCAGAGACCCAGAGAATTGTGAGTCTATAATTACTTACATCCCACCGAACAATGTCTCTTTGTGAGGTGATTGTTGATTGGATGAATGCACAAGTTTGTACGTCTGTATATAGAGCGTCGCAGTCCCGCCCCCTTTCAGAACGACGAGGGCACCAGGAAATGATGAATCTTCCAATTCCCATTAATTTTCCCCATAGACATTTCAAAAAGTATTTATTTAAAGACCTTACAAGCCTCGAACAAAGCAAACAACAGCCGAGTTGACAAATCATGACAATGAACAACATATTTTTGGGCTGAACAAATAATTAGAAAGAAGGAAAAACAACAAAAAATGTGTTTATTGTCATGATTTGTCAACTCGGCTGTTGGCTTTGTCCGAGGCTTTAAAGGTCTTTAAATAAATACTTTTTGAAACGTCTATGGGCAAAAATGAATGGGGAATTATTTCCTGGTGCCCCCGCAGGGGGCGTGACTGCAACGCTCTATAGAGCCCCCTTTCATGACGACGCCAGGCCCAGGAAATGAATCCCAATGCATTTTTCCCATAGACATTTCAAAAAGTATTTATTTAAAGACCTTTTAAGCGTCGTACGAAGCCAACTCGAGTCGTGACATATCATGACAACAAACACAATATTTTGGACCATTTCTTTCTACTTTCTAATTCTTTGTTTGGCCCAAAACATTGTGTTTATTGTCATGATTTGTCACGACAAGAGTTGGCTTTGTCTTTAAATAAATACTTTCTGAAAAGTCTATGAGTAAAATTAACGTCACACTGATAAGCAACAGCAGAAGAACACCACCTCTCAAGATGCAATGGAAAAGTTCTACCTGCACTCAGGTGTAAAAAATGCCCCATCAAAACTTTTAGATGCTGTTTTTATCCCAGTGTGGAGGAAGAATGATTAGGATTTTTATTGTGATCTCTCGCCCTTGAAATATATAGTCCTTGGTTTCTGTTGTGTTTGAACAATAATAGCAATTCAAAACAGTTGTCCTCAAAACCACACCTCCAGTCGCTGTCATAAGAACGGGAGGTGCGCTCATGACGTGATGCGATGTGAGCTTGTATATCAGCTGTTCTCTGTGCGCAATACTGTTGCGCTTTGAAGTATAAATGTCTCCTAGGGTGCATCTCACTAGCCAACACACAAGAGGAGGTTGAATGAATTGAAACCAGCGCTCCCCAAAACAACAGGTTTGGAGATCTGTTGGGAATTGATTACTAGAAACAGTCACCCATGCGGCGTGCGCCCAGTCCCAATGTTTGTAAACAAATAATTGGTCTACAGGCCTGGTATGTGTCTGCAGCACATTTTCCATTTGTTCCCTTCCATCAGACTGAAAACAGAGCTTTTCCTACAAAAAGGAGAAAGGTAAAGTGTGTGCGTCAGTGTGCGTCCATGTGTGTGTGTGCGTCCCTGTGTGTGTATGTGTATGTGTGTGTGTGTGTGTGTGTGTGTGTGTGTTCACCTGTGTTCTGGAGGCTGGGCGGGGTGTTGGCGGGCGGGGGGAAGCTGTAGGAGCGCGCCTGCAGGCTGGGCGGAGCCTCGTGGCTGATGCTCTTGGTCCGCTTGCGGCACTCCACGGCCAGGCGACCCCGGCACGCCTTGTGGCAGTTCACCCCACACGCTGGGGGGGGGGGGGGGGAGGAGGGGACATCCGTCAAATGTATTTTTGACGGATTTTTTTCCGACCAATCACAACACTTTCATTTCATTCACGGAGAATGTAAACTGATTTGTAAAGCGCCAAAAGTAATTTCCAGTACTTCCGCCAAAATCCCGCATCCCCAAAATAAATGATAGCGTCACTCTACAGCGTAGGTCTTGCCCAGCGTGCTATTGCCAGTGCCACTGGAAATGGGCATCTCATATCTGGAACGCACATGCACGCATGCACTCGCACATACACATGCGCACGCACGGACACCTGCCTATACCTGTTTGTTGATTGCAAGGCACCTTGCACTCCAGCTACAATGGCAATGTCAGCAGACAAAACTTGGCCGTGCAATGCGTGCATAGCTGACAGTTATCTACTACTGCATGGCCAGTGGACGGACGCACGCGCACGCACACACGCGCACACACACACACACACACACACACACACACACACACACACACACACACACACACACACACACACACACACACACACACACACACACACACACACACACACACACACACACACACACACACACACACACACACACACACACACACACACACACACACACACACACACACACACACACACCCTGCTAAAGACATTCCGCACTGCAGGCCATTAGTTTCAATTACGTCCCTGTGGTTCCCTCTTGGACTCTGAGCGTAGGCTAACAGTGACACTGGGGAGGAATGTGTGGGGGAGGGGGGAGGGGCGGGGGGAGATTCTCATTGACTTCCTTCTCCTCTCATTAATGTACAGGCCTCGGCTCTAACACACACACACACACACATGCACACACACACGGTCAGACTGTCAGTGAAATGCAATCTACACCAGAGAGTGGACAGGATGCAGGGTAGCTAGGGCAGGAGCACACAGTCCTAGCCACAGTGTGTATGCGTGCGTGTGTGTGTCGGTGGGTGCGTGCGTGTGTGTGTCGGTGCGTGTGTGTGTCGGTGCGTGCGTGCACGTGTCGGAGTAACTATCTCTGCAGACCATCACTGTTTAATTATTTGTCAGTGAGTTGGACCGATAGGAAGGAAGCAAGATTGATTGGGTTGGGGAGATGATGATGATGGTGGTGGTGGTGAGTGTGTAAGTCTGTGTGCCTGTGCGTGCATGTGCGTGTGCGTGTGCCTGTTCATCTGTGCGTGTGTGCGTGCGTGTATGGCGAAAGCAAACAGGTTTGCCTGTGTGTGTAATGTGTGTGTGTACACTTGGGAAATAAGGCAGCTTCTTCAAACAGCGCTCTGCCAGAGAGCCTGAACAGACAAATATTCCACCATAGTAGTGGGATCATTGTGCTCATTCAATCACCCACTAACAGGGTTTGAACGAGGAAATAAAAGGGGCCATGATATGTTTGCCATACAGTAGCTTCCACGTTGTTGACATTCAGTATGTGTGTGTGCGTGTGTGTGCGCGCGTGCGTGCGTGCGTGCGTGCGTACGTGCGTGCGTGTGTGTGTGTGAGTGTGAGCGCACGCGTGCCTCTGACGGCTGTCTGGAAATCAATGGGAATGGCATAACCTCATTCAGTGCTGCGTGTGGTTTTCAACATTTTTCATGTCAAGGTCCATTATTTATTCAGCATTTGAGACACGAACCAGCATTTGATGATATTTCGTCTCAGACCTAAAACGTAGAATAATGTCGTCGTCTGATTTTGTCCACAATGAGGCAAACGTTGATAAAAAAAAATCTTCTGCATTCTCTAGGCTAATTGCCCACTGAGTTGTTTAAACGTCTATAGACGTTTAAACAACCGCTAATCAACGTCTAATCTAAGAATAGACGTCTAAAAAACTTTCATTTTTAGACGGTCCCTTAGACGAATATTAGACGTCTATTAGACCAAAAAATGCTTAGTGGGTGTATTGACTTCTTGTAACTTAAGTACTGCAGATGTTTAACAATAAGTGTAGATTGCCGTAGAAACCTCTGTGCCTGAAGGAGTTTGTGTGATACGGTGGCTCTCTTACCTTTACACTTGTAGCCTTGCTTGTAGAATCCCCATATCTACAAAGAGACAGACAGACACAATAACTGGTTAAGTAATAAGAAGTCATGACATACGCGTACGCACACACGCACACACACAGTATTGATTCAAGTACATTTGGGTCGTCTTCAGAGTTGACGACGTTGATACGAAACCAATCAGACAAACAGAGAGAGAGAGAGAGAGAGAGAGAGAGAGTTCTGTGAAAACAAATGATGCCAGCGAGAGAATTGCCCGGATGAAGGGCAAAGGAGAGGAACAGACCATCGAAGGGCAAAGGAGAGGAACAGACCATCGAAGGGCAAAGGAGAGGAACAGACCATCGAAGGGGTGAAAAGTGAACAAGGTCGGGGCAACAACAATAGAACACAGAGGAATAGAGATAGAGAGAAAAGAGGGACAAGAGAAAGAAAATGTAGAATGGAGGACAGACAGGGAGGCGTGGGCCGTGGGGGCGTTCAGATCAAGCAGGATGTGTGCGGCCGGCGGGCCGGCGGACGAACAATGACATAAAAGAGACGTCTGCCACATCTGAGGATGGACCAAAAAACACTGACCTCTTCACATGCACACTTACTGCTTATGGTAGTCCATCGTATCCGATGATGACTTCTACTTCTTCTACTGGTGAGTTTTGAGGTGACTGTGAAGTCCAATCCGAGCGCCACATTGTTTATTGCAGTGAGGGCATATGAAGTCAGTGTTAGTTGTGGCCTTGGCTGCAGTGATCATCTTCCTCCCCTGGCGTTTCCTTTCCCTTGCCGTACTCCTCTCTTCTTCAAAACGCTGAAGTCCAGCATGGCAGAGCTGCCTCCATAAGGTGCGTTCTGATACAGAGCTTTCCAGCTGGGTGTGCTGTATTCCACAGCTCTTCAGTGATGTTTTGAGCTGGTCCTTGTATCTCCGCTTTTGCCCTCCTGCGGATCGCTGGCCATGATGTAATTGACCATATAGCAGTTGGCGTGGAAGCCTGTTCTCTGGCATCCTGATGGTGTGGCCAACCCATCGCAGTTGGTGCTGAAGAAAAGTTGCCTCCATGCTCTTAGTGCCGGTTCTCTTCAGGATTTCCGTGTGTTGTACACGGTCGCGCCAGGTCAGCCCAAGGATACGCTGGAGACATTTTATGTGGAAGTTCTCCAGCTGGCGGATGTGGCGCCGATACAGGGTCCAGGCTTCACAGCCATAGAGCAGTGTGGAGACACATATGGCTTGATAGACTGCAACCTTGGTGTGAATGCTGAGATCTTTGTTCACAAACACTCTCTTACGCAGTCTACCAAAGGCGGCTGAGGCAGACTTAATCCGGTTTTGGACATCATTGTCCATACTGCAGTTGTCTGAGAGGATACTCCCTAGATATTTAAAATCTGGGACTACTGCTAAGGGCTTGTTGTCTATGTTGAAGGCCGGTGATGGTGGTGGAGTTGGAGGAGGGGAGTTCCACTGGCATAGCACCTCCGTCTTTGCAGTGTTCACAGTGAGACCCAGCCTGCTATAGGCCCTCACAGCAGCTGTTAGTGTTGCTTGGAGAGCCTCTGATGTATGTGCCACAAAGGCACAGTCATCTGCATACTGTAGTTCCACTAAGTTCACAGATTTAACTTTAGTTTTAGCCTGCAGCCTCCTGATATTAAACAGGTTCCCGTCCAGCCTGTAATCCACAGACACACCACTGCTTCCTTCAAGCTCTTTGTGCAGTAGCCAGGTGACACTCATGAGGAAGATGTTGAATAGCACAGGTGCAAGTACACAGCCCTGCCTAACACCTGTGCATACTCTGAAGGGGCTGGACTCCTGTCCTCCTGTTGTCACCTGGGCCATCATCCCCTCGTGAAAGCTTTGCAGGATGTTCACGAACTTCTGCGGGTATCCTACCCTGAGAAGGATGGCCCAGAGCAAGTCTCTGTTGACCGTATCAAAGGCCTTTGATAGGTCCACGAAAGCCATGTGAAGATCTTGATGATGCTCTCTGCACTTCTCTTGTAGCTGGCGAGTTGTAAAAATCATGTCTACAGTGCTGCGATTCTTCCTGAAGCCACATTGAGACTCAGGCAATAGCTGTTCTGTTATGCTCCGTATGAGTCTGGACAGCATCACTTTCGCAAGGACCTTGCCGGCAACAGATAGGAGGGATATTCCCCTACTATTACCACAGGCAGACTTCTCACCCTTCCCTTTGTAAATGGTAACGATATTTGCATCCCGCCACTGTTGGGGGACTGCTCCACGCTTCCATACGTCGGCAATGTAGTGGAAAATTGCTCTGGTACAGAGATAGCCTCCCTGTTTAAGGATCTCTGCAGGGATTCCATCAGGGCCAGGGGTCTTGTTGTCCTTCAGTGACCTTATCGCAGCCCGGACTTCAGAGAAGGTTGGAGGAAGATCTAGTTCTTCAATGGTTGGATGGCTGGGAAGCTCTTCCAGGACTGCCAAATCAGGAGAGGCAGGTTGGTTCAAGAGCGTCTGGAAGTGTTCAGCCCATCTATCCACGACTTGCTTCTGGTCCTTTATGAGGGTTGAGCCATCAGCAGACTTCACGGGTGAGAGAGAAGAGTTCTTGGGGCCATGAATGGTTTTTACGGCATTATAGAAGTTGTGCATGTCGTTTTTCACTGCAAATTCCTCGATTTCTCTGGCCTTGCCAGTCCACCAGTCATTTTTCAGTCTTCTTAAAACAGACTGCACCTCCTGCCGTAATGTTCTCCAGTGCTGCTTTAGCCTGCTTGATGTCGGGTTGTTCAAGACTGCATTATGGGCCTTGTGCATGGATTCCAGTGTGGTTTTGATTTCGTCTGAGTTTTCATCGAACCAATCCTGATGCCTTCTGCGGCGGTAGCCAATAGACTCGGCTGCCGCCTCATACAGCTTTGAGCCAAGACAGGCCCATTTGTCATCCACACTGTCTTCAGGGCTCAGGACTGGGTCAATTTCCTGGAGCTTCCCAGCAATGGAGGATCGAAGGTTATTCCGGGCCTCGGCTGCTTCAAGCCGGGCACAGTCCAACCGCTTCTTGCCGGTTCTTCGGAGGCGAACAGGGGGTCGTACTGTCATTCGCAGCTTGGAGATGATCATGCGGTGGTCAGTCCAGCAGTCAGCACCTCGCATTGCGCGTGTGATGTGCACGTCCTTGATGTCCTTGCGCCTCACGATGACATAATCCAGCAGGTGCCATTGCTTGGATCGTGGGTGCATCCAGGAGGCCTTGAATTTATTTTTCTGTTGAAAGATTGTGTTGGTGATTGTCAAGTCATGCTCTGCACAGAGACTGAGTAGCCTCATGCCATTGGCATTAACTTTCCCAATGCCATGCTTCCCTATCACACCATTCCATATAAGGTGATTTTTCCCCACCCTGGCATTAAAATCACCTAGCAAGAGGATTTTGTCATTGCTAGGGATGCGCTGTAGGGCCTCATCTAGTTCCTGGTAGAAGCGGTCCTTTGCCTCATTCTCGGATGGTAGTGTTGGCGCATAAGCACTGAGAAGAGTTGCATAGCGGTGTTTTGCCAGGGGAATACGGACAGACATAAGTCTTTCACTTATGCCGGTGGGTGTCTCAGTGAGACTGGGTAACAGGCTGTTTTTTATGGCAAGACCGACACCATGTTGATGCGGTCCTCCTGTGGGGTATCCCTTCCAGAAAAAGGTATAACCATTGCCTTCTTCCTTTAAGGATCCCTCGTCCAGAAGTCTGGTCTCACTCAAGGCAGCGATGTCAATGTCATAACGTCTGAGCTCAGAGGCAACAAGCGCAGTTCTTCTCTGCGGCCTGTTAGGGTTGTCAAAAAGGGTTCTTATGTTCCATGTAGCCAGTTTCAGGGGAATTTGTTTATTTTTTGTTTTTCGACCGCAGTAGTGGAATATCCCGGTAGGTGCGGTAACCTACCCAGGAAGTGCAGAGTGGGCAATGTTTAGGCCACCTTTTCTAGGCCTTCCCCCAATTTTGGGGTGAGCAGTGTGGCTCCTAAATAGGGCTGCTCAGTCATACAGGCTCGCTATACAACAAAGTCAACCAAGGCACTAGCAGACCACCATCATAAACAGACCTAGCCTCCATCCATCATCACAGGTTTGACCTTCGCTGACACTGTTAATGGCAACATGTGTACTTCATGTGTACTTCGCACCATGTGTACTTTTCACCATGTGTACTTCTCACCATGTGTACTTCATGTGTACTTAATGTGTACTTCATGTGTACTTCTCATCATGTATACTTCATGTGTACTTCTAGTGTACTTCGCACCATGTGTACTTTTCACCATGTGTACTTCTCACCATGTGTACTTCATGTGTACTTCTAGTGTACTTCGCACCATGTGTACTTTTCACCATGTGTACTTCTCACCATGTGTACTTCATGTGTACTTCTAGTGTACTTCGCACCATGTGTACTTTTCACCATGTGTACTTCTCACCATGTGTACTTCATGTGTACTTCTAGTGTACTTCGCACCATGTGTACTTCATGTGTACTTCATGTGTACTTCATGTGTACTTCGCACCATGTGTACTTTTCACCATGTGTACTTTTCACCATGTGTACTTCTCACCATGTGTACTTCATGTGTACTTCTAGTGTACTTCGCACCATGTGTACTTTTCACCATGTGTACTTCTCACCATGTGTACTTCATGTGTACTTCTAGTGTACTTCGCACCATGTGTACTTCATGTGTACTTCATGTGTACTTCATGTGTACTTCGCACCATGTGTACTTCTCACCATGTGTACTTTTCACCATGTGTACTTTTCACCATGTGTACTTCTCACCATGTGTACTTCATGTGTACTTCTAGTGTACTTCGCACCATGTGTACTTCATGTGTACTTCATGTGTACTTCTCACCATGTGTACTTCATGTGTACTTCTCACCATGTGTACTTCTCACCATGTGTACTTCATGTGTACTTCTCACCATGTGTATTTCGCACCATGCGCTTCGTGTGGGCTCAAGGACCTACACACAGTGCATTCATTTCTCTTTGCTGCATGGCCACTTAACATACTTGAGTTGTAGTACATTTCTATTCCAGGGAACAACACTGCTTCACCCCTGGAGTAGCCTCAGAAACCCAGATGTTTTTATTTCCAGGGAGGAAAAAAAAAGGTCTGGGGCCGAGTCCACTTCAATTCGTCGCTCACTCTCTGCTGATTTCTGATCGTCTGCACCATTGTTAAATTGACGCACACACATACACACACACACTCCTCTCTCTCTGTCGCTCTAATTAATTAGTCTCATGTCATGCAGCTGCGTGTAGTTTTTCCCGGCGGATCCTGCCGGGAGCTGCCTATGCCATAGAAAGCATAGGTGAGTTCCAGTCTACCCCTGCAGTGACTCAAGTAGTGTAGCCTATTGATCAATTTGATCAAAAGATGTTTTCCTTATTGCATGTGTTACTCGCTCCACTACAAATACACAAACAATGCCTCCAGTTGACAGTTGTAAGATCTAAGCAAAAAAATAATTATCCCCTCAAAGGTGGATTGTTGTTATTTCAACAAGCAATCTGGGGGTGAGAAGGCGAACAGAAGGTATGCAAACGGATAATGTAGGGTTATCTCATTGACAATCTTCATACCGCTAAAAAAAAAAGCATGTGTCCTTGCTAACATTGCAATAAAGATATTTTGACCTGAGATCAGATTCTAAAAATGTCTTCTACATCCTGACAGTTTTCTGAAAAAGCTATGTTTCTATGTCAGTGGTTCTTCGATTTTTCAAAAATAGCAGACCTACAAGCTCGCTATGAGCTTGTAGATCTGATATTTTTCAATAGCTAAAGCATAACATAATGCTAACACCAAAAGGGGTTAAACTCGCCCCGAATGGGTTAAATGCTAAATGGTTCAGTTCATAATAGAATTCAGACTCCGCCACCGGTGCAAGACTCTAATGCAAATAAAACATCTGTGCAGCACACTGTATTTCCCATGATGCACTACAACAACAAATACTATTTCAAAACAAAGAATGTTCTTCTGCACTATCTTGTCCTACCAGACAAACTCAAGGTTTGTTTCCCTGCAAGGACACAGTGTGGCATTATTATGGCAACTAAGTACTGCAGACAAACACTTACTGTCCGTACAGCAGGGGTTCTCAATGTTTTTGTCAGGCCAAGGACCCTTTAGCTGAGAGAGTGTGTCAATTCACATTTGTTTGTTTGTTTACACACCTTTCTATGAATATGTTGGATTTGTGTATTAATGTGTGAGATATTACACAATATTTGTGACCATATTTGACTGAGAGTCTGCCATTGTGCAACCTCCAGTTTTTCTCCTCTGGTGAGAGGTAGGTACCCTCACATGTTCTCCCCGTGTCCCCTAGGGTAGGTACTCTCACAAAAAACATGCAGTTAGATAATTAGATAATTGACACTGGGTGAAAAAATGGATTACAAAATTGTGGTATAAAAATTTGAGTTAAAAAAAAAACATTCCCCTCTTACTGTACGTGCCTGAACAAAAATATCACAGCTAGCATTGTTTGTCACCCATGGAACACCAGAGGCTGCACAACATCTGTGACTTTAACTATTCTCTTTAACATTCTCTTTTGGTTGCATTCATTGATGACTTGTGTTGACTAGTGCATAACCAAGGCAGACAGATACCCTCTGAAGTCTCTTCTGCAGTGAGACCAATTTGCAACGTGCCAAGTAGTCCACCGACTGTCTTGGTATATCTTAGACAGTGTATGAGCTCTCCCACACCAACAGACGACAGGACATGATAACTCAATTCCACTCTTCTGTTTTCTTTTCGAATTCCAGCACAATAAACTGCCAAAGGCCCTCCGGACGGAAGCATGCGTGCTGCTGTAGTCTCATACATATACGCAGTACTAAAACCAACGCGGTCAATAACTCCACTACAGCTTTGAACTACCCCCGGTGAGCATAATGTAGAGTTTAATCTCTGAATCATTAATAAGACGATAAGACTGCAGGAGCGGGCTGTCGTTAGAATGGAATATGATTATAAATATAGACCTGAGTCACTGGGGGGGGGGGGTGGGGGTCACTGAACTCCATAATGGTTGTGGGCGGCCAGGCATAGGCTTGTTTCTTTTTCTTTTCATTTTTAGTGTTGACCGTTGAGCCAGAGAAGAGAGCTGATAAATGGGTTCGCAGAAAAATATTGTTTTTGACCCGCTGGCCAAGAGGAAACCACAAAGCATGTATAGGGGGCGGTAGAGGAAATGGCTGGTATATCAGCCTTAACCACCACACACAGACAGACACACGACGAGCGGAGTCGTACAAAGCGACACGGGTGTTTATCTTTCTCTGTTGCCAATTTTAAATAGCCACGTAAGGGCTGTGGAAATGACAGAGCATTATTCCTCTTGTGCTGCGTTCACACTATAGAGCCCCCCCCCCCCCCCCTCGAGAGACCCGGAAAAGAAATCCCCGTTCATTTTCCTCATAGACTTTTCAGAAAGTATTTATTTAAAGACGTTTACATCGCGGACAAAGCCAACTCTTGTCGTGACAAATCATGACAATAAACACAATGTTTTGGGCCAAACAAAGAATTAGAAAGTAGAAAAAAAACGGCACACTTTTTTTGTTGTTTTTCATCTTTGTAATTATTTGTTTGGTCCAAAATATTGTGTTTGTTGTCATGATTTGTCACGACTCGAGTTGGCTTCGTACGACGCTTAAAAGGTCTTTAAATAAATACTTTTTGAAATGTCTATGGGAAAAACACATTGGGATTCATTTCCTGGGCCTGGCGTCGTCATAATAGCGGGCGGGACTGCGACGCTCTATAGGATCGGTGTGAAGATTACATGATGCATACCGTTGTCTGTATCTATGCTTGTGTGCACGTGACCGTGCATGGCGTGCACCATGACGCATGTACCTGGTGCATAACAACCTGCACAACTGCATGACTACAACAATCTATACAAGTGTGTATTTGTGGCATTTTGTTGTAGGTTTCTTCTCAGCCCTACAGTTTCACCCCCTCAGCTCCTCATTAACGGCTGAGTCACTGTCAGCTCCTTCCCTGGGATAATAGTACAGGCAATGAGGGACCTTGGGGATAGTTAAGGGCCAAAGGACAGTCACACAGCTTGACAGATATAACGCCACCACACACAGGAGGGTTACTGTGTGGCAGACGGTGCTATTGATCTTCTCTGCTGCATTATGAACCCTCCAGGTCACTTGGGACAGGTGTGCTTTCTGAACACGGGAAAAGCAGCGTTCAGCTTTCATGTACCACCATCTAGAATAAACTCCCACGCAATTGCAGGTCTGCAGCAACAACGATCTCGATTGTAGCTGTTGCAGACTCTCTTTTTATTGAGCGGTTTTCATTATTTTATTTTGCTGCACTGCATAGCTTATTTTTATATTCTAACTTATTCTTGTTTTTTTTTTTTATTGTGTTCAAAAGCCCAGCACGTTTCCATTGCACTTTTGTCTTCGCCAGTTTCAACCAAAACTATTCATAATCTTCACGGTGTGTCACCGTCGACTTAAGGCCTATTCATAGTTCGGTGGCGAGGTGACCACCGGAGCTGAAATAACGTTGAGCGGTGGTGAGTAAAAACAGAGAGAAGGGCTGGAGCGGTGGCGGTGGTTTGCTCTTCACCGCGGCTCGTGACGTCATGGTGTAGTTCGGTGGTCACCCCACCACCGAAAATCCAGACTATGTATGAGCCTTTAGTATAAAACAGGGCTTAACAGGGTTTGTAACGCTCTTACTGTTGAATGTGAAGCACTTTGAATTGCCTTGTTGTTCAAAATGCACTGTAGAAATAAACTTGCCTTGTCAGAGAGCCTATGAATGACCTCCCTCCCTACTGTGCATTACCCAGAAGGCACCTGCCGAATGACAAGGCTGTCTCAGGTGAGGTCTGAGTCAGTAACACTTCAGGCTGACTCAGAGCTCACAGACCACACAATGCTGAAGGACACTGCTACAAGAGAAATACCTTTGCACACAGACACCTTCCAGCACCTTAAGAGCTAGAACCAATGACACAAACTCTTCATGAGTCATGAATATCTCAGGAACAAAAACTAAATAATGTTAGCGGTATACATGTGTCTGTACACAAGCTGTAACACTAAAGAAACATTGAAAAGAGAGCTCAATGGAGCTAAAAATAGAGAAAACGTTGAACCTTAATTGAACCGAGAGCTGATGTTTGTTGTTTTGCTGCTTGGCTCTGCTCAGACAAAATAAAGATTGTGCCTGTCAGACAACAATTGACGCCTCCGTACATTCCTAGATGAGGCATGGAAACCCAACTCGCTTGAATCATTCAAAACAAAACCAGCAACAATGATCAAGACAAGACAATGCATGCATCACTATTCCCCTCACTTCACGCGGGTGTGATTTTTCTACACGTACACGTACAGTGATTACAGACAGTGAGGAATTTAGCATAGAAATTAACCCATTTAGACCTGATTATGATTCTACAAAATGTCTTCTAAATCATGACAGTTTTCTGAAAAACCTATGTTTCTATGTCAGTTGTGCTCAAACTATATCATGTCAAGGACACCCAAAATTATATGTATTCGGCCACCGACCCCCATCTCAAAATATGTTGTTCCAGACATATTCCAAAATAGCAGACCTACAAGCTCTGAGCTATGAGCTTGTAGATCTGCTATTTTTCAATAGCTAAAGCATAACATGTGACCAGATTTGACTGAGAGACTGCCATCGCGGAAATTCCAGCTTTTCACCAGAGGAGAAAAACTTTTTTTTTTTCTTTTCCTCAAAATGAGTTAATAGCACAGGCAGACTCTTCACATACTAGAGCATGTCTGAAATAAGTGTCAGAGCTGAAATCGACATGTAAATATGAAATAAATGCTTAAACATGTAGCTATACTAGGTGTAATGTTAGAGACCACAGAAGTGAACCTTTCAAGCCTGTTTTCTCAACTTGTTGTTTTCTGCAAGACATTACTCTATAAGCCGTATCTTCAACACTGGTGGGTCAAACTGAACAACCAATATATCTATTTGAAGCTATGATTCCCTGCTTTCATATGATGTGAAAAAACAAAAATTCAAAAAAATCCAATGGCAGTCCCTCAGTCAAATTTAGTCACACATAATGCTTAAAACATTGTGCACTCACAAAGCCGGCGCAGTGTTCGCAGAAGGTGGGCTTGACGTAGGTGTTCTCGGTGAAGGTGTGAATGAAGCCCATCTTACAGTTGAGCAGCGAGCTGGCTTTCATGAAGTAGTCGATCATCTCCTCGCGGCTGATCTTGCCGTCCCTGTGAGAGCAAAAAGGAAGGAAAGAGTGTCAGGATTGATTGATGCTTGACAGGCGTCTGTCACAGCTGTCACGGCTTCCATTGATTTCTGGAATAACAACTGAATCACTGAATGACTATTTTCATGTATTTGATGTATGTTTTTGTTCTTGCTTACTGTAAATCGCTCTGGATTAAGAGCGTCTGCCACAGTAAATGCCTGTAATCACGCTAATCCGCAGGCTTGATATAACTTTGAGAGTGTACAAATGGAACGCTTCCATTTGTACACTCTTAAGCCCTAACCACACCAAAGGGTCACCATGCAACTCCTTGGGTCCAAACGGTTGCAAGGAGTTAACGCTAAAATCCAATGGCCCAAATGTGGTTTGGGCCATTGGATTCCATGCGTTGAATCACTAGGTCAACGTGGGTCAATGTGGGTCAACGTGACATATCACACCGCAAGGAACAACGCAAAAACCATCTCGACCCTTTGGTGTGGTTAGGGCTTTAGAGTTACAGACCCATGAGGGTCCATTTGGTTCCTAACTATCTATCATTTAGCTGGAGAACACTCCATCGGAATTCTACTCAGGACCACTTTGAGAACCACTGCGCTAGATGTCTGGTCTCTTACTGGTTCTTGTCCAGTTCTCCAAACTTGCTGAGGTAAGGGAAGTTGTTCCTGATGGCTTCAAACTCATCCCTGGAGATGTGTCCATCGCCGTCCGCGTCAAAGTTCTTGAAGACCGACTGGAATGACCAAAACATTTAACGGTTTCATGACATTCATTTTCATTTATTTTTACTTTTCGTTTTCCTTTCAGGTTATATGACCTCAATTACACGGTCCACACAACCTGAACTTTGAACATTCTGTGGATTTTCTGTTGCCTGGGGTTTCCTGTGTGTTCTGAAGCCTTTTGAGTTCCAATGAAAACGGGCAAAACCCCTCAACAGTGACATCTGCTGGCAAATTGTTATGTCTTTGTGGACTGTTACATCACAGTCCACAGGCAAATCAGAGCACTTGTTTGAGCTAGAAAAGCCCAGACCACAGAACATCTAGTGAATGTTAAAAGTTCAGTTTTTTGGGGCGCAATTGAGCTTTTTCTGTCACCAAACCTTTAACCATTTCAACCTGGTGTCCCTATGAGGGCCATGTCATTATAGGCAAATAACAATTTCCTGAAATAAACACAATTATTTTCTTGTGAAAACATCAGATCTACGAGCTCACAATGCATCGCCCGACTCATTGTGAGCTAGTTTGTAGATCGGCTATTTTCATTAGCGTATCACAAAGTATATAATAGGGCTAAAGTGGTTATGTATCACCGATCAGCCAATGTAAATCAATGATATGACGATCGGATCAATTTAAATTATTTAGTATTCACTTGATTTGAACTCTGTCTTCAATACAGTATTATCTGAATCCCTATTGCAAAATGTACTATACAATCATCATAATGTTTCACGACTGACGTTTGTTTGTTTTTCTTCTTTATTCATATCCATAATTCAGTGTTTTCTGCAGTGTATTATGTGTAATTACTGTATTTATAATAAAAGTGCTGTTTATTTGCTTCCACTGTGGAAGAGATGTGACTATATGAACAGCATGTAACCGTTGAAAAAGGACTCGTATTTAAATAGAGGGAGAGAAAAAAATCAAATTACTATAATCCCATTATACCGGTATATATATATAATCCAATACTTTCCAGTTCTGGTAACTATGGCAACAGATCACTCTGTGCCAAGCCAATTTAGCTGAAGATCTAACTGCGTGCTACAACAGTTAACATGTCAACCTGTAGGAGAATAGGCTGTAATTAGCACCGAGGTGTGTGTGTGTGTGTGTGTGTGTGTGTGTGTGTGTGTGTGTGCGTGCGTGCACTGCGTGCATGTGTACGCGTGTTGCGTCCATTGCGTGCGTGCATTTCATGCGTGCGTTGCGTGCGTGCGTGCGTGCGTGCGTGCGTGCGTGCGTGCGTGCGTGCATGCATGCGTGCGTGCGTTGCGTCTGTGCGTGTGCCTGACACTCACCTCCACCAGCGTGTGTGTGTGTGTGTTTGTGTGTGTGTGTGTGTGTGTGCGTGCACTGCGTGCATGTGTGCGCGCGTTGCATCCATTGCGTGCGTGCATTTTATGCGTGCGTTGCGTGCGTGCATGAGTGCATTGCGTGCATTGCGTGCGTGCGTGCGTGCGTGCGTGCATGCGTGCATGCGTGCGTGCGTGCGTGCGTGCGTGCGTGCGTGCGTGCGTGCGTGCGTGTGTACGTGCGTGCGTGCGTGCGTTGCGTCTGTGCGTGTGTCTGACACTCACCTCCACCATCTTCTCGATGTGTTTCTTGATGATGGTCGGGTCGGCGTTGGGTTTGACCGACACGGCCCACTCATCGATCATGCTGGGCTTAGGGTCAGGGGCGGCGACGGTGGGGCTGGAGTTCTGTTTCAGGCCCACCCATCACCCACCCACCCCAAAGAAAACTTTTATACTCATCACTGTGTTTTATGAAAAATTGGACTGGCTTTCGTTCGCCATTCGTAGTGTTTTGTGTTTTATTTAGGCCCTGTGTGGCAAGCTCCGGTTGTAATTATCCTTGCTTTTTATTCCCAGAACCACGGGATATCTAACGCGCTCACAGACCTCCCTTACACATAAAACTCCACAAATGAGAGACTGCTTTCATCTTTTACGCTACAGACAAATGGAAGAAAATCAAGGACTCTCTGAAACTGGACAAACTGGTCTCTAGAGTCATTTAAGGCACTACTTGAGGATGCAACACATGTACTTGTTTTTTGTAGCCCCAGTGTATTAGCATTATATGTTATTTTTAATATTCTATATTTCACCTTTCACCAAAATTGTGTTATTTGTTGTTTTGTATGTGTGATCATGTTGTACTCAAGGCCATCCTTGCAAAAGAGAGTATGCTCTCAATGATCTTCCCTGATTAAAAAAAAGGACAATAAAATAAAATAAAAATACATGGGCAACTGGCGGTCCGGGGGCCACATGCGGCCGCTCACCTTCACTAAATGCGGTCAGTCATGTGGTTATATTGATATAGTATTTATTTCAGCTGTTACAATTCCAAACATGCAAACATTGACCCACTTTAATTACTTCAGTCCATATTAGTAGCTGAATGACTTGTATTAGAATTACTTTTTTATGTCCATTGTATTTCTATTTAGTTCATAAAGTTAACACAATTATAATTAAAGGATTTCTATTCAAATAATAGCAAAAATAGCTGATCTACTCAAGCTCAAAACGTGTCGCAAAACGTGTACTATACTGTATATGTCCCTCTGGAGTGAGTGTGGAACAACAGTGGCCCTCTCCATCGTCAACCCCTGGGTTACGTCATCGACTATGCGTCTGTCTGTCTGTGCACAGTTAAAGGTCTCGGGGAAGAAGATGACGATAATGATCTCCTGTATAAATGGACTAGTGTAAAAAATCAATGCTCACCGCGGGCTTGGCGCTGCGGGGCTCTCGCTGTAAAGACATCTGGTAGATCTCCTCTTCTGTGTGATACTGGTCGAGGGACACCTGCACAGCACGGCGGGACAAACGGAACAGCCTTTCAAGATCGCCAAAAAGCTTTGACTTGCCTTGTTTCGAGTCATGAGTGAAAATTAATGTCCTTTTTTTACACGTGGCAAGATGTGCTTTCACTTGAGCACTGATGTGTTTTTTTTTTTTTTTTTTAAGGGATGCTCCGATCAGGTTTTTCGAGACAAGATCACCGATCTTGTGCATAAGGGATATACATATATAATACATATTATAATATGTATTATTATGTCAAGACTGTTCCTGTGTGTGTGTGTGGGGAGGAAGGGGAGAATGTTTAGGCCTGTAACAAAGATGCAAAATTATATTATACTATATATCTGATTGACTTGTATGCCACTTAAATGGTATAATACGGTTTCTCCAGATAGGGTGAATTGCCGATCACAGATCGAGTCATTTGGATTAACCGATTGGTGGCCGATTGAACTATATGCCAATTCCCAATTTTCCCCAAACACATTTAAGTCACTGTCACCGCTAACCATGTCTCCTCTGATACATATAGAGTCAGTCGCCAGTCGATTCTTTTCACCTGACAGTGAGGGTTTTCACCAGTGGAATATGTAACCAGTGGTGCCATTATTTTGCGAAAGAAATAAATCAACCAGAAAATAAGCCCAAAAGAAGTGACTATTAAACCCACATTTTAAAGGACAACTTTAGTTTTTTTCAACCAAGGTTATAGACCTCGGTAAACTACATCTGGCCACAGAAGATCAAAGGATCTACTGAATATGAAGGTAGCCTACTGGGGGGAAGCCACACTGTGTGTCATAGGCTCAATGTCAGTTTGACACATTCAGTAGATCCTGTGATCTTTTGTGGACAGATGTAATTTCTTGGGGTCTAGTAGGACTATAGTAAATAATACAAAAATAAATTGCTATCAAATTTTGTAAAACAATACATATTTAGCCCCATGCTCGAATGCCCCCGCCCCCTGTCAAAAACAGCTAAATTCCCTAAAACGAAAGGAAGCAGCAAATGAAAAATAATTAACACTCATCTTTTACTTTCTCTAATAACAACCTAAAACATGAACCTTGGTTGAAAAAAACTAAAGTTGTCCTTTAAACTATTTCAGATGGGGGTCTGTCTGTGGAAAATACATATTCATTTGGGGTTCCTTGACATGAAAAACCACTGGTTTAAACAACATTAGGAATGAAGCCCAAATAAGACATTCAGCCGGCGGGAACCCCTTTTGGTGTTTTAAGCATTATGTTATACTTTAACTATTGAAAAATAGCAGATCTACAAGCTCATAGATCTGCTATTTTTGTAAAAACCTTGAAAATGTGGCGCAAATCTTTGAATATATTCTTTCAGAGCGAACGTTTTTTAACTCAAATCTTTGCTTCTGGGCGGTCCCTGGAACTACATATTTTCAGATGGGGATCCGTGGCCAAATACAGATAATTCTGGGGGTCCTTGACATGAAAAAGGTTGAGAAAACTGTTAGTCTATATGGGTTTAAAACAAGCACATGTTTGGGAAAACTTTCAGCGGATCAGTGTAGGAGTATAAACAGAGTGACAGCCAAGACCAAAATAGCAAGACATGCCATCTCCGCTTTACTTCCCGTATCTGCGTGTACAGTAGGTGGACGCCTTTTTCAGGACACCGGAAGCAGGTTGGAGTCTATTCATTACAATAGAAGAGTGAACGTGAACACAGCTTATCTGAACCATTCTTTAGCCTCACGGTCACTGATGTACCAGACAGTAGCCTTGTGGTTAGAGTGTCCGCCCTGAAACTGGGAGGTCGGGGGTTCGATCCCCGGCCGGGTCATACCAAAGACTGTAACAATGGGACCCAATGCCTCCCTGCTTGGCACTCAGCATAAATGGGTTGGATTGGGGTGGTCAGATCAAATAATCAAATGATTCCCGAGCACGGCATGGCAGTGGCTCACCGCTCCAAGAGATGGGGCAAATATGGAGAACAAATTTCACTGCGGTGTGACAAATCGTACGACTTTGACTTTGACTTGAGAAATATTGGACCACATCACCCCAAGATTTTCATACTAAAATGGATTTTTTTTCAGAGAGACAAATCAGGAGAAAATCAACTTTGTTAGACCTTTCTCTGTCCTGACAACACACTCTCGTTATCGACCTTTCTTTGTACCCGGATCGCGTACCAGTAAACATACTGTATGACGTTTGCGAGATCTGCCGTCAGACTTAAGGTCCTTTCAAACGGGCAGCGATTAAACGCGAGCTAGTAATTCATTTTCAATGAGACCTGTGTTTTTTTTCTCTGTACGTGCGGATTAGTCGAGGGGGCGACAATACAAGCGTATTGTCGCGCAACGTGCTCGTTTCGTGCACGCGCCCATGACTGACTAGACTTGGATTCTGTTTAGCATTGTTTTTACGCTTGCGTTGTCACGCCCCTCTTGAGCAGACCTGTCATTGATCCAGGTGACAACGTCTGCGTTAATCGATGCACGTCTGAAAGTATACCTTAAGGATACCATTTGTAGGATTTGTGTACCATTTCACCTCTAGTGGCTCTAATTGGGATGCTTTGTCTTTATAAATTCCAGGGCCGCCAGTCACATAAGGTAATGGACTTCTCACAGAAAGGTTTACAGGTTCATCATTAGAATCGCCAAGACGGATAACTGAGTTTAATCGATTTCATACGGCTGGTTTCTGTAAAGGGGATGGTACCATTGCAACATATGTTCGAGCGGCCCCAGCTGTCCCCCATAATCACCCACTGTCATTTGTTGTTGGCTACATTCTTCCACACAGAGCTGTTCTATACACTGACTCTATTGTGTTCCTGCATATGGGCTATATTGAGTTTAAGTGGTTGACACCAGAGAGGAAATTGGATTTTTGATTGTTTTCACCTCTGAATCGCAGGATCGAGGTTAGACTAGAATATTGAGGATGCAATAATAGGTCCTCTTTATAACGAGCATTGAGTATGACTCAGCCATCAGTTTGCTTATTTTAGCTATACCTTACCACGCTTTACCACAAATATATTCTAAGAATACTGTTGACTGTTCAACTCTCTTTGCCTCGCAGCAAAGCAGAGCACGCCTCAACGGAAATAAGTGTCTGCATGATGGGACAATTGGGTATTGACCCTGTCCAGCTCCGTGGGTCTCCCCTCGGCTCTGAAAAGTTATTTTCACCTGCAGTGAAATGTATAAAGTCATTGATCTCGGGACAGTTGAGGGGAATCTGTTCAGGAACCCATTTAGACCCGAGACCAGATTCTACAAAATGTCTTCTAAATCTATGTCAAGGACCCCCACAATTATATGTAATTGGCCACCGACCCCCATCTGAAAATATGTTGTTCCAGGGACCCCCCCTAACCTGACTCCGCCAGATGGGGCAGCAGAGAGTACACTGGGTTTCCCCCTCCTGCTGGGGGGAACCCAGTGTACTCTCTGCTGCCCCATCTGGCGGAGTCAGGTTAGACCCCCCCCCCCCCCCCCCCAGAAGCAAATATATGAGTTGAAAACGTTCACTGTGAAAGAATAAATGTTCAAAGATTAGCGCCACATTTGTTTTGCTCTACGAGCTTGTAGATCTGCTAAATTCAGAAGTGTTATCTGCATCTGACAAAAAGGATAGATCACACACAGAGACACAGCAGTTTATAGTAGACTGCAAAAAAGCTTCTTTCCCTGAACAATCAGATACATGAATAAACTGAAGAACCAGAGCGAAACCGGGCAAAGGAAAACCCTAGCACCCAAAGCCCCCCCCCCCCCCCCCCCCCCCCCCGCCCCCTAGCCTCTTCTCGCACTATCATGCTCAAAACTTTCTAAACTATTTGTGTTGTGTATATGGAACATAATAATAAACCAGCTCAGTGGCCTTGTGGTTAGAGTGTCCGCCCTGAGACTGGGAGGTCGGGGTTCAATCCCCGGCCGGGTCATACCAAAGACTGTAAAAATGGGACCCAGTGCCTCCCTGCTTGACACTCAGCATCAAGGGTTGGATTGGGGGTAAATCCCTGCGACATACTAGTGTCATGTCCAGGGGGTGTACTTGTACATCAAGCTGCCTCATGCTACAGAAACAGGAGATAGGCTCCTGCCCTATGGGCCTCATGGCTCGGCAAGGCTACTTACTTATATGGAACATAACCCACTGTGAAGCTAGTAGCTGTTCAAAAAAGATTTACCTAACTTTTCTATAGGGAAAACACACACATGTACATATGCTACGAATTTTTACTCTTTGATTGCTCTTTCTTGCACTCTTTATTCTATCCCTTTGTTTGCTGTGCTTGATGTGTATTGTTTTTTTGCTGTTTTTGAATGTTACGCTATCTATGCTGCTGCATTGTCTGAAGGAAGCCAAACAAAGATCAGTTTTACTCTGTATGTATACCTGTACACCAGTGGCGTATCCAGGGAATTACGTTTTGGCCAGGCAAGATATGTTAATTGTCGTCTCCCCGCGCACAATCGTAGCACTAAAGGTTTTCAAAGAGATATACCTGCCAGACGAGTGGGATACAAAGGCTGAAAGGCTTGCATTTACATTCCAATGGGTGATTGAGGGTCGCGCTCTACCGCAACGGCCAATCAGCTGTCCATTTTAATAGTTCTCAGGTCTTGTTTTTGTCCTCTTTTTTTCTCATTGTATGGATTTTGGCCAGGCCAGAAATGGATTTGGACAGGCGGACGCCTGCCCTCGCCTTATTGTAGATACGCCTCTGCTGTACACAAGATGTAACAATAAAGTACAACCTTGAGACCTTAGAAGCTAGGAGACTGAATGCGCTATACATTCAGTAATGGTAATGGCCGCACCGACCTCAACAGCAGTGGCACTAACTAACTGTCTGAGAGGAAGAGAGTCTGCACTCAAGATCAATCTCACTCTGTATTCCCAGACAAATCTCCCTCAAAGGTGCAGAATCAGACGTTGAAATCTACACGACAGAGTCATTCGCTGCTAGGTCTAGCCACCCAGACAAGCAGTTAAAGATGATGGCTCATTCCCCACATCAGAGGATGCATGCATGGGGTCAGTAATACAGAGATGGACATAAAACACAGAATGTGCACAAAGGCCACTTCTGAGGCGTGGGCAAAACTGTAGTAGACAAGGGCATAATGAGGATGATGAATGACCTTTGGAAAGGCACCTTGTCACGTACCCCACGCCCACTCACGATTCGATTCGCAATGGCAGGCGTAAGGCTCAGGAGGTTGGGTAAAAGAATAAAAATACCTTTACTTACAGTACCAAAGGCATTTTATCCTCACAATATCCTCACACACTGCCACTGACCTGGGTACATTTGATCAGCTCCCTGTTTTGTCAAATGTATTTCCTTTTTTTTAATAAATGTGATCAACTGTTGCATCATGCTTTTTTTAATTATTATTACAATTGGTTTAATACTAAATTCTGATTGGTCCATTCTGAAGTGTCATATTTCTGAATAGCAGACCACTGTTCTCAATAACAGGCCATTATTCTGCCGCTGTTCACGTTTCCATGGAAGCTAATCAACATGGAGTGAAATGATTGATTTTGCTTTGCTTATGTAGAGCCTCATAACTGAGAAGATCGGTAAGGGCGCAATAGTACAGGAACTCTATGGAAAATACAGGATCAACCTCAATCTAATTGCAAAAAACCCAAACTCAGCTGATTTTATATCTTCAATATATCCTGAATAAAGTTCAGGATAGTTGCCTGGAATTGTCTGAGGGGAAAGTGTTGAAAATGGCCTGTACAGTATGGCCACCATAGACATCCAATACAAGGCAAATATTTTCTAAATGTCCTTTAAGTAGCATGTGACATGTCAAACTAGGGTGTTTTCATGATGCTGAATCCATTCCAAGCATTAGTTTTGCATAAAAACACTACTTGGGCTAATAACGGCCACAGCCGTCATCACAAATGTGATGAGGTCAGCACATTTGGCCACTTTCCCCTCAGACAATTCCAGCCTCGTCCAGGCGTCTCTTCCAGATTTTTAAACAGCTGGTGGATGGAAATGATGCTTGCGCGCGGCTGCAACTCGACGCGTCGACGGAAGCGATTTGCCGACGCTGCAAGTTGAAGTCGCGTGCTGGCATAATTTCCATCCACCAGCTGTTAAAATCAGAGAGACGCCTGGACTAGGCGCTTTTTTATGTGTGCATATAGCCCATTGAGATACATAAGAGATAGAAATGGAGAGAGAGACAGTGATATAATACAGTTACTGTAACTAACCGTCAGCAGATTGAGCAGGTCCGTGTTGGCGTCGACGCTGCTGGGCGGCGTGGTCTGGATCAGCGCCAGCTCCAGCAGGATGGAGTACAGCTGCTGCATCTTGGCCAGGTTGACCCGCGTCTTCTCCCGGTCCGTCCAGTCGGGCAGCGCCACGTGCACGGCGATCAGGTCCTTCAGGTGCACGCCCAGGATGGGGAAGCGGAAGCCTGCGCACTCCGAGAAGCGTCGGCGGTACTGGCTGTAGTTCCCGCACGACGTCACCAACTCAATGAGGCCGTTGAACACCTGATGGATGGACAAGGAAGGAGGGGGTGAAATGGGATTTGGAGCAGGCAGGGCGTTTCCCAAACAGTGGGTCACGGACCGGAAGCAACAT
>NC_136802.1:9627029-9656337 GCF_951216825.1 Electrona antarctica | reverse complement strand
CGGAAGTGATAGCCGGCCCGTCCATATTTTTTAGCCAAATCTTCATTCTAGGCTACGAAGCGTCTGGTTTCACTTTCTGGTTTGACTTTCTTAGCGTCATCAAAGTTTAGACTTTTGTAAGGTCTCAAAGATGGCAGTTTGTCTCATTTTGAGGAGAAAAAAGGACTATTAAGCGTGTGCGCGGCCAGGTGCGCATCGGATCCGTGTGGAGTCTAACATGTGAGTAAAATCCCCCCCCCCCTGGATTAAATTAAATTAAAGAAAGACGAGTTCCCTCGTTTTGGCAAAGGGCGGGTCGTGGAGAGAAGAACGAGGTACCGCGTTCTTGGCATACATTCGGTTAACCGCTACGTATCAAAGTAATATGCTAACGCTGTGTGAATGGCGCTCCGCGGGGCTCAGCGGTTTGCCCTTCAGCCCTGCCGAAAATCAATGGTGGGTCGCAGCTGTGTGGGCGGGCTGCCAGAGGGCATCATTTTTTTTTCCTCAGCTCTCCTTCAGCTCAAACACCCACTACTGGAATCAATTGACTAAGGCTAAGCTGTGTGGAAGGCGGCCCCCCCACCACCACCTCCCTCCCCACTGAGTGGCCCCCGAACACCTGTGCGGTGCGACTTCAATTAAACCAGTGTGTAAATGTGTATCGTGGAGGGGTTTCTGTGTCAGTACATCAGGATCTCAACCAAACCGTACGCAGATGAGCAGTGTGATGATCTATATGATAGACCGTTATATTCCTCTGATAACGGCAAGGCACAGGAATTAGTGGAGCAGATTACTGAAACGATCGTTCACTTGATGGTACAAGCACCAAATTTGGCACACAAGTGCTTCAGAACCTACTCTCTCAGAAAAGTACGTTGTCCACTTGAAAAAACTAAATGGCCACCATTTTTCAAGATGGCCGCCTTTCAAAATGGTTTTAAACAGTGTTTGAACTATAGTTTGATTGAATAATCCTATTGTGATGGCCTATACATCGAAATGTATGTTTCTGAGTATGATAAATCCAATTCTGCATTTAGCAAATCAAAATTATTGAATATTATGATGATACAATGGGAATTAAACAAAAAGCTGGGGCAGATTAAGTCAATATTCCATAAGAATCTTTCACTTGGTGGTACAAGCACCACATTTGGCACACATGATGTCCAGGATGTACTTTCTATGAAAAGCACGTTAGAACGTTATCCAGCTGAAAATCCAAGATGGCTGCCAGTTTTCAAGATGGCCGCCTCGTCAAATGCAAAAAAACAAAACAACAAAAAGGTTTTCGAAGTAAAATTGTGTTAATGATCCAAACATCAACATGAATGTATTCTGATTGTAAGAACTCAATAGTGTTGGAATTGAATTCCAATATGGCCGCCAGTTTGCAAGATGCAGCTATTACGTGACTCAAAATTTGCGTTTTCGGAAGCTGTCTGATCATAGATATTGTTGAAGGGCAACATCATTCATTGATCATGCATTGAAATGCTGTGGTCAAGCTCTATTGGTTTGTATTTTTTTTATTATATAAGAGTGATGTCAAAGCACAACCAGGAACACACTGGTGACATCACTGCTGTTAGACTCAGCATGGGGTTCAGTGCTGTAGTTGTGGTTTACTAACTGTTGTAGTGTACTCACTGTAGTTTGTTGTATTCTTTAGTGTCCTAATGCTAATTAGCCCCTGTATATATCTCCACTAGAAGTTTAGTTAGTTGTAGTATTGTAGTTAGATAGCCGCACCTGAATTGACAAGATGTGCCACCGTGGGAGAGCTGAGACAAGGGTAACGGAACTTCAGTTACATGGATGGTGTACAGATCGTACAGGACTTAAAAGGAACTGGATGAACGGTCGTGCTAGGTGTAGGGCACCAGATGCTTGAACCTAGATCAAGGTTCAAGGTTGGACTTTATTGTTACTTTATTGTTACTGTCCTGTACACATCTTGTGTACAGGACAGGTACATAAGAGTAAAACTTATTTTAGTTTGGCTTCCTTACAGACAATGCAGCGGCATAGATGGCAAACAACAAAAAACACAGCAAGCACAGCAAACGAAGGGATAGAATAAAGAGTGCTAGAAAAATAGTAACATATACATGTGCATGTTTTCCCTGTTGTAGCAAAGATCGTCATACAGGGCTTCGATGGGGGGAGATCACATCCACTGCACTCTTTGAATTTTTGCATGTCCATCACCAGGATCATTCTGAATTTCAGCTGCTCTCTTAGTGGAAAACTGGAGTTTCCGTTGCTAAACATTTGGCCGACAATTTTGGTACTTTTTGGTACTAACTAACTTTGTACTGTTTTGCTTCAATGTATCTTCACTGCCACCTCCATCATCCAATCTGGATGAGTCTAGCATGATGGGCACGACCGTTATCACTGTATCGGATAGGCAAAATCAACCGTTATCAGCACCTTGGAATACGGCCAATATGGCCATACTGGCATACTCACCCTTGGCTGAACGTGTCATTTCCAACTCTATTGTCGGCGCATGGAAACTAGGGGCTACTATACTATCCTCTGCCTATCGGGACGTAACTCGGACGGTGCTGAGTCGGGTCTGGTGGCCGTCGCAACGCTCAGCACGTTGTCTCACGTGGCTCAAGGCCACCAGACACAGCACGCCTCCGTCATTGACATCAGTGACACAAAAATACCATTATCACCCGTCACAATAGGTGATAATGACATACTGAAACAGTGAGTATGCCAGTATGGCCATATTGGCCGTATAAAGGTGCTGATAACGGAGGATTTCGCCTATCCAATACAGAGATAACGGTCGAATGGGGTGGAAATACGGGGAGACTTCAACTCCTCTTTCGTATCTGTTTGACACACTTCCTCCAATCAGTTTTAGTAGCGAACATCTTGTGTTATACGGTTAAAGGCTGAGGGTATATATCCTTTTACCACCCAACCGTACAAAGCACATTGAAATATGGGATGCATCTAGGTTCAAGCATCTGGTGCCCTACACCTAGCCCGACCATTCATCCAGTGCAAGTCCTGTGCGATCTGTACACCATCCAGGTAACTGAATCCCTGTTACCCTTGTCTCAGCTCTCCCATGCTGACACATATTAGATAGCATTTAGGACACTAAAGTATACTACAAACTACAGTGAGTACACCACTACAACAGTTAGTAAACCACAACTACCTCTAGTACGCTACAAGCATACACTGAACCCCATGCTCATGCTCCATGAGTCTCACAGCAGTGATGTCACCAGTGTGTCCTGGTTGTGCTTTGACATAACTCTTATATACAAAATTACAAACCAATAGAGCTTGATCACAGCATTTCAATGAATGATGTTGCCCTTCAACAATATCGGTGATCAGAAGGCTTCCAAAAACGCTAATTTTGAGATGCGTAATAGCCGCCATCTTGAAAACTGGCGGCCATATTGGAATTAAATAATTGACACCATTGAGTTCTTCCAGTCAGAATACATTCATTTTGATGTTTGGATCAATGTGTGGATCACACATTTCTGTTCAGTAAAGTTATACGTATTTATTTGACGAGGTGGCCATCTTGAAAACTGGTGGCCATCTTGGATTTTCAGCTGGATAACGTACTTTTCTTAGAAAGTACATCCTGGACATCATTTGTGCCAAATCTGGTGCTTGTACCACCAAGTGAAGGATTATTATGGAATATGGACTTAATATGCCCCACTTTATCGTTTAATTCCCATTGTATCATCATAATATTAAATAGTTTTGATGTTCTAAATGCAGAATTGGATTTATCATACTCAGAAACATATATTTCGATGTATAGGCCATCAAAATAGGATTTTATAGCTCAATATAGCTCAAACACGGTTTAAAACGACCTCGAATGGCGGCCATCTTGAAAAATGGTGTCCATTTTGTTTTTTTCAAGTGGACAACGTACTTTTCTGAGAGAGTAGGTTCCGAAGCACTTGTGTGCCAATTTTGGTGCTTGTACCATCAAGTGAACGATTCTTATGATATATTGACTTAATCTGCTCCACTAAATCATCAAACAGCCTGTTTATTGGATGCATACACAGGTGTGATTTGAAGCTAGAGCAGGGTTCCCCAATTAATTTTCCTCGAGGGCCATATTTTGACTAGGGTACCAGGCTGGGGGCCGAGTCCGCACGCGTGAGGTCGAGGTCTTGCCCTGAAAATTCATTTTCAGGGCAGGACCCCATTTGACATGCATAGGCTACTGACCCCCATTTAATGCCATTTATATCTGGGACCCCCCCCCAGGGGGCGCTCCGCGGGCCGCAAATGGCCCGCGGGCCGCCTATTGGGGAACCCTGAGCTAGAGGGTATGCACATGCATAAAGTGAATGGCAAAGTCAGTTTAATGTCGTTTAATGCAATGAAATACAACTTTTCTGTTTGGATGTATGGGCTGTCAAGGCCAGAAAGTAGTTTTTTGCCACTCGGTAGGCGTTCCCGCATAACTTCCGGGTTTGATGATGATTTCACGTGCATACCCTCTATACAGTAGAGAAGGTTAAATATGGAGTGCCGTGATTTTTTCCCCTCCTTTTTTTTGTTTTAACCCATTCAGGCCTGACGTCGAATTTAAAAAAAAAAGTTTTCTAAATCATGACAATTTTCGGAAAGATTTGAGGCACATTTTAACGATTTTTCAAAAATAGCAGACCTACAAGTTCATAGCGCGCCACTCGGTGGCGCGCTATGAGCTTGTAGATCTGCTATTTTTCAATAGCTAAATTATAACATAATGTTTAAAACACCAAAAGGGGTTCCCGCCCAAAATGGGTTAATGGTTAATGTGGTTAAACGCTAACGTGACATGGATGTGTTCCAGGTCTCAATGGATTAACTGAAGCCGCACCCACAGCTGTTGCTGTATGTTATTGGAGGGGGACGATATTGTGATGTCACTATATCACAGTTTTTTTCATTGGCATGTTTGACTGTCAAACTAAATACAAAAGGAAGACATTGCAGTCGTTGCACATCAAAACCACACCAAGGGGTCCACCGACCGTCTAATGAAGTACTGTCACCTCATAAATACACAAATACAAAAATCCCGGCGCTCCATCTTTAAAGAGAAACGAGTGAGAAAAAGACTCGACTACATTAGGCTATAACACCAATGGGTCGAAACTAAGTTATAGATGATTCTATGGACACTTGTTTGCAGAAGTTTATCAGTTCTTACAACAGTCTGCTGATGTTGTTGTTCGGGGAAAACACGAGTGACAAACGAGTGTGTACTCAACTCACTGTACTCGCCCTTGTATGTTTGTTGTCTGCGTGACCATGTCTCGTCAACTCAACAGGGTAACTCAAAACGGTCTAATTTTACGAGGTTAAGTGAGTTGAGTGATATCCAACGTGCACTTCCAAACTGCGCAATACTATAATAAAAAGAAAATAATCACCTGCAAGGAAAATAAAGTAGCTCATAACATAATAACATAACGTCTACAGTGGGTTTTTATGAAACAAACACTTTGCAGATATAGAAAGAGGATAATTCAAGCCTTTCGGACAGCTGCAATGTTGGTGAGTTTGACATTGTTTAATACAATCAGATAGATTTTTTCTGTTGTTTGGATGTATGGGCTGTCAATGGGAAATTGCACCTATAGTTACCACGCTGACATTAACATTATGGCAAGTTGTGTTCAACGTAGGTTCAGGAGTAGATATACCACCACCCGATCTACTATGAATCACCCCATTGAATTGACAAGGAATTGCATACAAATGTACCCCTATTCTATGGGGTGGAATTGTACAACCTCTGCAACAGCCCAGCTCACCCGGGCTGAGTGGATCCGGAGGCGAGAGGTGTGTGTGACAGACGGGGGTGGTCGAAAACCGGATGAGTCACTGGTGAATAAATGATGAGTGACGGTGGAGGGATAAAGAAAAACAATAAAACAGTGGGAGCAGACTGAGGTGTATTATTGTGACAGACTGACAGTACAACCCAGACATAAAGTCTCAATAAAGGAGTAGAACTTCTTCAGTGAACTTCTCCTCTGATTAAAGTGGAGGCAGTTGAAATGATATGTCCCCTCAAAAAAGTGATAAACCCTGCCCCATAAGGCAGAGAAGATTAAAACCTCAGTTAATATCAATTATACGGGAAAGCCACGAGACAGACAATATCCCTGCCAAATTCGTACAGGACGCAGCAGAAGTCATTACAACGTCCATGCGTCACTTTTATTATAAATCAGTCAATCAAATTAACGCTCTAACGATCAAAAATCATAGAAGTGATCATTTATGATCAAATAAACTCCTATCTGTTCATGGTTGTAGTCGGCCAAAGATTCAATGAAGTACCACGGGTGTATATTGGATAATAATCTATCGTGAGAGAGCATGGCACTACAGGTCATAAATAAGGTTATCCTAAAACCTTCATTAATAAAACTGTGTATGGTCCACAGGATACAAAGCAAGGACACCCCGACATATCTTTACTACTAACTACTTTTCTAAGGTTAGCAACGTTTATAATCATTTCTAAAGACGTAATATCACAGACCTTGTACAGTACCTGTCAATTTCAGTAAATGCAGTTGTAAGGTGGAATGAGTTGCCCAAAAAGATTAAAACTATCACATTTAAGTCCTCCTCCTTCAGTTGCCACATGCAGTCTTTTTTAATTGTAAATGATTTTTCTTTTATATTTACTTTAAATTATAGTACAATGAATGTATATCCTTTTCCTATTGCATATCATGTATGTGTTAACGTAGCCATGTCTCTTGTATGCACATAAACACGTGCACGCACGCACGCACGCACGCACGCACGCACGCACGCACACACATTTATTTATTCATTTAACGGACTGCAATGGAAATAAGCCTTTGGTTTTCTTGCATTTATCCCTTTGATGGTGGTGTATAATTATGTGTATTTTCTGTAGGGGAGAGACGCCATGGTTGTAACACTTTTACTCACTCTTTTACTCAGAGATCCGTTACGCCTTTTGAGAAAAGCCCGTTTTTCACCAATAAGTCCCAGCAGCAATAAGACGGCAGTCCCATAAGGCTAGAACATAGCCCTGATGAAGACCGTATAGGTCGAAACATGTCGGTTCAATAAAGTTTTCCTCCTTTTAACATTAAGTGTGCCCGGATCTCCTCTTTGTTCTATACAAAAAATACAGTTGGCCTACTAGCTCTGCACCTCCTGGCATATCTCCAGCAGGGAAAGGAAGATGGTATAGTACTGTAGGTGAACCATAAACGGCTCTTATACAGTAGTTGGCAGTCATGCTGAGGAAGCTGAAAGGATTCTGTGCAAGGAGGGCAGATGAGATCATCCAGGATTAAAGTCAGGACACTGCACTGTGCTGCGTTGTGAGGCTTGTACACCTGCTATTCTGCCATTCTTTATGCTTCTGAAAACTGCATTTCCTTTTGACATTTTTCGCCTATAATGACAGGACCTGCTGAGCTGAGCCAGAAAGCAAAGCTCTCTGTCTACCGAGCAATCTTCATTCCTACTCTCACCTATGGTCATGAAGTGTGGGTCATGACCGAAAGAATAAGGTTGCGAATACAAGCGGCCGAAATTAGTTTTCTTCGACGGGTGGCTGGCATCTCCCTTAGAGATAGGGTGAGAAGTTCAGTCACATGAGAGAGACTCGGAGTAGAGTCGCTGCTTCTTCGCCTGGAAAGGAGCCAGCTAGGTTCGGGCATCTGTTTAGGATGCATCTCGGGCGTCTCCCTAGGGAGGTCCTCGAGGCACGTCCCACTGGGAGGAGACCCCGGGGGCAGACCAAGGCACAGATGGAGGAAACACATCAACTCACTGGGCTTGGAGTGCCTCGGGATCCCCCAGGAGGAAGTCACTAATGTAGCTCTGGAGAGGGAAGTCTGGAGCTCTCTGGTGGAGCTGTTGCCCCCGTGACCCGACTACGGATAAGCAGTTGAAGATGGATGGATGGATGACATGACCAAACCAGGGGCTAAAAACAGGTGGTTAATCCTGTTGCTCTCCATATTATCGACCCTCCCCGCGGTGTGTTACAGACCTGTGCCACCCGGATGAAGTGGGAGATGACGGCAGCGCGCTGCGGGGCAGTGGGCTTGCTGAGCACCATCAGTTGGATCCACTGGGACACGCTGTTGAAGAGGGTGATGAAGCGCTCCAGGATGGGGTTGTCCACCGTGCAGCCGTGCATCACGAAGCTATGGTAGTCCTGGAACTAAGAGGACATGGGTTAGAATTTTAATAAAATATATCAAAAAAATATGCATTTTATTTATTTTTGTATGTTTTTATTCCATGATTTTGTAACCCATTTTTTTCACCCAGTGTCAATTAGATAAAGTAATCCTGGGCTCTACACTCCCTCTGCAACACCTGGGGAGAGCAACGGACTGACCTCCTTCAATGCATGAGGAGTCCAAGCCGCTTATTTTCACCTGACAGGGGGGGAGTTTCCCTGGTTGGACGTAGCGTGTGGAAGGAACACGTTATTCTGAACAGTTCCTTTCCCCTCCATCAGGCGCCCCGGCTGGCCAGGGGGAGGCAGTATAGAGACCAGGATTACTGCATGTTTTTTGTGAGGGTACCTACCCTATAACCTGACTCCCCTTCCCTCCTCCTACCTTGATCTGGTCTCTCTCAAGCAGAAACGATGAACCCGGAAGCAGCGGGACAAAAATCTGATATCTCCATAATAATTTCGAATTGTAGTCCTGTTAGATTGTGTTTACATTTGCGCTATGGCGCAGATCCAATTCGTCACCAGTCTCGCGTTGATCCCGCCCCTAGCGGCCGCATACGGCCGCATATCGCTCCAATCAGTACATCGTCTCTGCCCGAGAGAGACCAGATGGGAGCAGGAGGAGGAGGAGGAACTCACTGCTGCCACCAGCTGGTGGAGTCAGGTTACCTAACCTAGGGGACACGGGGAGAACATGCAAACTCCACACAGAAAGGCCCTTTCGCCAACCCTGATGCAATTTGTGAAACATTGTGAAAGGAGCCGCACGCACGCACGCGCACACGCACACGCACACACACACACACACACACACACACACACACACACACACACACAGAGCTGTGTTTTTCAATCAGCATAATATGAAGAATTATGATGTTTTGGTACCCTGATTGCAGATTGATGCTAAAGTCAGCCATGCCAGCCCTGACAAAAAATGAGTCATTTTGTATTTTAAAACCAAATGCTTTAAAGCACCAGAGGGCAAATCTTTGAGATCAAGATTTTCTGGAAGATTGAACATTCACCACTTCAAACACTATTTCATCTCAAAATAAATCAAAAAGTAGGCTACGTACAAGCTTACAACAATTGGTCACAGCGTGAGGTGTTGTAAAGCTTGTAGATAGATGGCATGCTTCCATTAGAACAGTGGTTCTCAAAGTGAGGCCCAGGGGTCCTTGAGAGAGTTCCAGGGGGTCCCCAGCTAAATGATAGTTTGGAACCAAATGGACCCTTATGGGTCTGTAACTCTTATGGGTCTGAGAGTGTACAAAAAAATGAACATTGATTTTACAATATAAATCTCAGAGATAGAAATGCCATTAAATGTGGGTCTGTATAGCCTAATTCATGTCAAACTGGGGGTTGAGAACTTAAAGGGGTTGAGAATCACTGCTAGTGCCGTAAAGATCCTCTCTTATGGGGGTCCCTGTCATGTCTCTTCAAATGGGAGTCCGCAGGCTAATTAGTGTCAATTTGGGGGACATGAAAAGGTTTGGGAACCACTGCCATAGAACAGGGGTTCTCAACCCGTGGGTCGCGACCCCTCGGGGGGTCGCCAAATTATTTTAGGGGGTCCCCAAATTATAAAAAAAAAAAAAAAAGATAATTTTTTTCCCAAAAAATTCACGATTTTTCAAAAATAGCAGACCTACAAGCTCGTAGCGCGCCACTCGGTGGCGCGCTATGAGCTTGTAGATCTGCTATTTTTCAATAGCTAAATTATAACAATGCTTAAAACACCAAAAGGGGTTCCCGCCCAAAATGGTTTAAGGTTATTGTAGCAGTCAATTTATATTGGGGGTCGGGAGGGGGCGGGGCGGGGGTCCCGAGACATTGCCAAAGCATTTCCGGGGGTCCCCGGCCAAAAACGTTGAGAACCCCTGCCATAGAAGACGTGCTGGCTTCTATTGAATCCAAGTGACTGAGAGCATTAACTCATGCAGAGACAGATAAACACACATTTAGTGGTTCTCAACCCTTCTAATGTCAAGATGATCAGATCCAGCTGGCCTAGCGGTACGGGCACTTAGGCTCCAATGATCCCCGACGGCCTTTGCTGTGTGTCACACTCCCCAAGTCCCCCTCTCTCTCTCTCTGGCCCTGGCTGGCATAGCGCCGCGGCCCAACCAAAGGAACTCCAGCCGGGGCCGATTGAACCGTGATGTGCCCATAGGGCCATGCAGGCCTGGTGTCGCTGAATCAAAAAGGCCCTGAAGTGAAGCACATGCTTGCCCGGCGTCTGCCAGGGAAGGACTCCAAGCCTCCCTCTTTCTATGTTGTGGTACAGTACAAGTACAGTACAGTACAAGTACATGGTATGTTTTCTGAGGTTGGCTGGTTACAAGGCAACGACACAACACAAGTTATGAAAGTCCCCAGTCCATCTGCCTTGGTCGCTGTTGATAATATGTCTGAGGGCCCGTAGACCATCTGCCTTGGCACTACAATGTCTCTATTGATATGTTTTTAGGGCCTCTTGGTCATCTATCTGCCTTATTGGGGCCTGTCGTTTTCTCTCTCTTGGCCCCTTTGTGTCACTTATAAAGTGCCATTTATTTCATTATGTGAATTTTAGGGAGCATTTGAAATGTATATGATGGGTATAGTAGAGGACATAGTAGAGGACAAGGGAGAGTATACCGTTTCATATCATTTGAGTGGACAAATTACAATCTTTTTTTTTCTCCAAATTAAATAACTTTAGGCAGATTGCAATTTCAATAGTACCTACCCTCCATTGCTATTTCTCTAATTTCTGGCCAAACCGTAATAGCTACGACCCTCTTTGACTGCTCAGTCAGTCCATCCATCCGTCCGTCCGTCCGTCCGTCCGTCCGTCCGTCCGTCGAGTTTTTCTAATTATACTTTAATGTTTTAGTCAGTTTAAATTTGTATAGTGTAACAAATGACAGATACTGCCAGAATGCTGTGTAAAAAAAATACATTTTAAGATGAATTAGCTAAACAGTGAGCAAACATTCCTTATTTTCTTCTTCTTCGTTTTTTAGCTGCATGAGTTCTGGTTTCTCTTTTGCATGCAGAGCAAACCTTGGCCGAGACATCAATTCAAGAAGTGAAAATGAGGGAAAAATTACATTTTCAGAAAGTAAGTGAGAGCGAGTGTCCACCGGGACATGCCGACGAATATAACCATCTGCTAAGCCTCCATACTGAGCGCACCACCATCACAGCAATGTACTGTGGGAAACTTTGGTACTTAAATTCAACAAAAGCTGGCAAATAGTTCAGTGAGTCCCGATAGACTGTTCGAAAAGCTAATGTCGCCAGAAAGGCAAAGCTATTTAGATGATTTTTGAGTTGTTGCTTAGCAACTAAATATTCCAATAAGTAAATGTGGAACTAGCCTCCGCTAGTTCCACATTTACTTTTTTTTTGTGTGTGCCAATTCTTTTCTATTTTCTCACAATTTAGTCATCATACCTCCTGGTGAGGTAGAGGTCTTCACGGGACCAGAATGGACCTGTGAAAATTACAGTGACAACTAAAGTCTCTGTAATGTTTAGTTGTACTATTATTAAAAAACGATCTAAAATAAAGGGATTTAAGATCATTAAAGCAGGGCTATTGCCCGAGTCCAGTGCATTCTTTGTCACACTTTGCCAATAGAAGTCGATGTAGAAGAGCCGCCATTGGACTGGCCCCATGAAGTGAACGGAGTTGTCACAACTCTCTCATCTAAACGGCACTGAAATGTGGAGGAACACTCACAGTTCAACAGCCCTGCCGACAAGACGCCATTAACCAACATGTAGAACACAGCAACGAAGAACCCCGAACATGGCCAGTTGCGTCTGTTGGAATGCCAGTCAGTGAATACTCTAAAAGGCTCCGGTGGCAGCACACCTGTGGCAAGTAGTGTTCAAATAGTTGTCAGATAGCAGTGTTGGTCCACATGGTCTGAACGTACCAGTATCTTGCAGAAGGACTTGTACTCCAGATAAGTGAGGTGTTCCGCCAGCTCACAGGAGTCCAGGTGGTCGAACAGCAGAGACATCTTCCTTTTCTTGGACACGGACGGCACGCGCTGGGTCACCTGGCGTTTCCATTTGTACGATGGCCTATAGGAGGGATGATAAACGTTATTTATGCCCCAGAGTTTTTCAAAATAAAAAGGTACCCAGCAGATGAGGCAGATTTACTCTGAAAAGCCCCGCCTTCCATTTCCCCCCAAAACCGAGAGGTATAATGTTCCATTACTACTTTGCGCCAATAAGTCTGATCTCTCTTTAGAAACGTTAATATTCCAAAACGAGACGCTTGGTTAAGTCAGAAATGAGGACAGAACATCAGCGTTCTGATCAAAACCAACGGAGAGCGCCGTAGATTCAGAGATAATAGCAAGTTGTGTCGGCCCGTAAACAAGGAAGTGAACTGCTGCGCGCATGGAGCGCAAAACATGTCCATGTCTGAGCAAGTCATTTAATTTTAGCAATCCGGTTTTATACCAATAAAAAAGGACCTAAAGACGCCTCCAGAAGTCCTGGGCCTCCTACGGGTGTAATTATGAAGACGTGTGCACAAGATAAAGCAGTGGTTCTCAATCTTTTCTTTTTTTAACTCTAGTCCAAGGGTCTGAAACAAAGTGCCAAAATGTCAACATTCATTTTAATGACACCACATCAAAACATCTAACATATTTTGTTTGTCCACGAATATAACCACTTTCTCTTGTTTTTAAATATTTTCTTTCACATTGTACATTGTTATAATGATCATTATAACAATAACCCACCTATCTCCCTGCAGACTCCCTCCCCAGTCTGGATCCAGAGTTTTAATGACTGTAGAATTATGTGCAGGATAATAATTTACATACATATGTGAGGGACTTAATTTATTTGACTAAATATGAATTGGATTTAACTTAGAAACACTTCCCGTAGGACCAGTGTCTGAAATATTTGTAATTCTCTCCAAAGATAATAAAAGCCATTGATGGTCTGTTTGAGGTGCTGTGGATTAGTTAATTGTTGAAGACTCTGCTGTGAGGGAGTCACAAGGAAATCAGTTTGCACTTTGTAGAAATTATGTTTCCCAGGCTTGTCTTCTTTGAACAGCAAATCAAAAAATAAACCATTAACATAAACCATTTGGTTTATGTTTATGTGCATGCTGTATATGGCCGAAGCTATTAGACTAATAAGTGTCAACTAAATTGCTATCATTTATTACAGTATGTTGCTGTAACTGTAGTGTACTAACTGAAATGTCCTCTATCCACACTTCTGCCTTGGCAGAGAATTAATTGCTTCCCCCAAAAGGCCACTAGTAAGGGTCCCTTAGGACACTATAGGGAACACTGGATCACCAAGAAATGACCTTTATGGGAATAGGAAAGGTCACTGACCTCACATACGGTCATGCAAGGCCTGAGAATGTTGCACATAAAGGGATTTACAGATAGAAGGAGAGACCCCACAAACACAGAGGGCTCATTCATTGGCGGCACGCACGCACGCACGCACGCACGCACGCACGCACGCACGCACGCACGCATCTTGAGAAGAGAATCTATTATTGACTCACACGCTGTCGATATCAATGAGTTGACTCTGGCTCTCGTTGCCCTCTGTGGTCAAGAGGTCTTTGAGGTCTTTGATCTGCTCCGCCAAGTCTGGGTTCAGGTTAAACTCGGCCGGGAACTCTGAGATCCAATATCTGGACCCCAGAGAGAGAGAGAAGGACAGAGAAACCAGCGATCAAAGGGGTGTGGTAAACCAGTGGTTCCCAAACCTGTTCATGTCAAGGACCCCCAAAATGATTCCCATTAGCCTGTGGACCTCAGTTTGCAAATGCAGTTTGAAAGGCATTTCTATCTCTGAGACGCCAATTTGTATTGTAAAATCAATGTTAATTTAACTCTGAGAGTGTACAAATGGAACTAAATGAACCCATTTGGTTCCATTTGTACAAACTATCATTAAGCTGGGGACCCCCTGGAACTGCCTCAAGGACCCCTGGGGGTCCCCGTACCCCACTTTGAGAACCACTGTGGTAAACAACAAATTATGCAAAAAGAGACAGCTGAAGGGAAACAAATGACATGTTTTTGTAATCTGTTTTTTTATTTTTTTTATGACAATTAAGGTGTCTACTAGTTAAGATTTCATCTTGTTGTCCCATGGGGTTAATTTTATACCCTTTCCTACACCCAAACCATAAGATGGAGATAATAGAAAACAGCAACTCTTGAAGTAAACAACATGCACAGACAAAATTAATATGATTATGCTGTTCATGTCCTGAAGTAAATTCAAGATGTTCTTGAATCTTAACCCATTTTGACCTGGGAACGATTCTACAATTGTCTTCTAAATCTTCGAGAAAAAATGTTTTCGAGAGAAAAATGTTTCTATGTCAGTGGTTCTCAAACATATTCATGTCATGGACCCCAAATATATATGACATTGGGTGCCGACCCCCATCTGAAAATATGTTGTTCCAGGGACCCTCCCAGAAGCAAAGATTTGCGTTAAAAACTTGCTCTGTAACAATATATTCAAATATTTCAGGCACATTTTCACAATTTTTCAATAGCTAAAGTATAACATAATTCTTAAAACACCAAAAGGGGTTCCCACCCAAAATGGGTTAATAATAATAACCACTTTGGGTCAAAATCATTCAGAGAAATGTGTTAATTTGTCTTTGTATGCCATTTACTTCAAGAGTTATGGTATTTACTATTATCTCCATCTTATCTTATCTATACTAAAGGGAAAGAGGAATGTCAGAGACAGAGAAAAGACACAAAGGAGATTAAATTCCTAGGAGGAAAGGAATAATAATACAAGGGAAGAGTGAGAGTGAATAGGGGTGCAGAAAGATGAAATAGGGATATTATACTGTACAGAGAAAATGGTTGCTCACTTGACGAGATGACAGATTCTTGTCCGGAGCTCAGCAGTGCAGCTCTCCTCCTGAGATCTGATATCCAGAGTCAAGGAACACAACTAGCACCGTTTGAGATCATTCTGATTCTACAAATGCCTTCTAAAATCATGACAGTGTTATGAAATCCCATGTTTCTATGTCAGTGGTGCTCAATATTTCATGTCAAGGACACCAACAATTATATGTAATATGCCACCTGACCCCCCATCTGAAAATATGTTGTTCCAGGGACCCCCCCACAGAAGCAAAGATTTGAGTTAAAAACGTTAGCTCTGAAATAATATAAAAGATTTGCGCCACATTTTCAAGATTTTTCAAAAATAGCAGATCTACAAGCTCGTAGCGCGGCACTCGGTGCCGCGCTATGAGCTTGTAGATCTGGTATTTTTCAATAGCTTGAAACACCAAAAGGGGTTCCCGCCTAGAATGGGTTAAGCAAACTTTCACTTTTTGAAAGTAGGCAGGCTTTCAAAACGATTACGTACCTAATCGTCTAAATCGCAATTATCTTTCTTTGCATAATCGTCATCATCGTAGCAGAAATAGCAGATCTACAAGCCTACATGTTGCAGCCTGCTCAGGGACTACAGATGAAAAGTATAGCTTCTGGCTAACTCTGGCCCAATTACATGGATGTGAAAACTGACGTGTTGATTAATGTGCATTGTCCCTGTTAAATAAATACAAATAAATAAAGCTTGTAGATCAGCTATTTCCACGATTTGAACTGTTTTTTTGTTTGTTGTTTATTTATTGTTGTTTTATTATATTATGTCAGTAATTTCTTTGTATCTTTAAGTTATTTGTCATAATCTGTTCTGTGGAATGTTTGATATTATTAAGCCTAAAAAGGCACTGGAAAAAATATGGGACATTTACCAGATGGAACAAATTACATATGCCCTGAGGCTTCAACCAAACATATTTAGTAAAAGATTCCTGTACTGCCTCTACTAATGAGGTAGCAGGTTTCGGAATCTCAGGTAACAACTCACCAAATATTGTTGTTGACGCTCTGTTGTTTTTGTCTCGCTACTTGTATTTTATTTCCTTGTTTTATGGTGAATACTTGTAGTATTTTATTTCCTTGTTTTATTGTGAATACTTGTAAATGTATGTGATGTTGTTTGTGTGTATGAGTGTATAATAATATATATATATATATATATATATATATATATATATATATATATATTCTGTATGAAACAGCTGAGGTTATAAAAAAAAAAAAAAAAAAAAAGCAGTTGTAAGAAAAATGTATGCCTTTAATTCTGTGAAGTTGCCTAAACTGAAATAAAAACAAAGTTAAAAAAAAAAAGGCACTGGAAAGGCACATCGGCAAACACACAACTACTGAATAAATGTTAAATAATATACGGCATGCCATGATTGAAGGCCATTCCCTTCCTGATCCATTTCCAGTCAGTAATAATAGGTGAAGGATACTTGAGAACCAGTTTCTTGGCCATGTCTGTGGAGGGGAGGTACCACGGGTGCATCATGAGGAACATGCGCACTGGGGAGGCATCCTTCAAATTTCCCTTTTCATCTGAAACAGAAAAATCCCCCTCGGTCACAACCAGACATTTAGTACACCATGTCCCCTCAACGTCAGCATTGAGTCCCATAGAGCAGGGGTTCCCAAACTTTTCCATGCCAAGGACCCCCAAATTGACACTAATTATCCCGTGGACCCCCCCCCCATTATTAGGCCGCGGACCCCCATTTGAAAAGACATGCCAGGGACCCCCATAAGAGAAGATTTTTACGGCTCTAGCAGTGGTTTTCAACCCATTTTCATTTCAAGGTCCATTATTTATTCTGCATTTGAGCCACGCCACGGACCACCATTTGATGAGGCAAGGCCAAGACTTAGAATATATGGTTGTCGTTGCATAAGATTTTCTCCACAATTCCATGCTGCATTGATGTTTGTCTCCATAGGAGATATATTAACAGGCAAACGTTGATCAAAAATGACAATTATTCTACATTCTCTAATTGTTCAGACTCCTTGTAAATTAATTAACGCAGATGTATCACAATAATTGAACTCTTTAAATTACCCTTATGGGTCCTTATGGGTTCCCCCCCCCCCCAAAGGACCACTGGTGGTCCCCGGACCACTGGTTGAAAACCACTGCCATAGAGCTCAACATCCACTAGAGTAGTCAGTGCCGGACTTTGAAAGATTGCAGTTTTTTGTCTGGAAATGGTCCGCAAAATCAAACGAGTTCCACCTCATATGGCACATCTTTAATAGATTGAATCAAGCATAGAAGGAAAAAGGGTGACTGAAATTACAAACCGAATGCTTGAATGCAGGCCTCCACCAGCTCATCCACCGTGGCTGATTGTTCCGACGATACAGGCTCCATTGTTCCACTGCGCTCTGGTCTCTATTGTGTTGCTGCTTCAGGTCTGTCTCCCTGACACTCTTTCCACCTCAGAGGATCTGCTCTGTGAGAAGACAGAAAGAGAGATGAAAATGAAACGATCAAAGACCCATTAGAGGAGCAGGAGATGTTGGCAAGAATGAGATTCAGAAAACTGCAAGTCACTCTGGATGGCTTACAGTACAGTATATATATAGTCAGCTCCTCGTTCCACTGTGCACATAATGGTTGGACAAAATGGTAGAACCATCAGCAAATAATTATCAGCAATAATAAAAAATAATACACACTATTTGTGTAACTTTAAGCTTATTCCAACTGTATTAAAAAAAAAATCGCAATTGTTTGAAAATAGCCAATCTACAAGAACATCGTGATGTGTTGGTAGCTTGAAGATCGGCTATTTTAGAACATAAAATAAGTGGTTAAACTTATTTCGATGCTATATTGACACATTTTATTGGGGACCCCCTTGGAATCCCCTCAAAGACCCTCTTTGAGAAGCACTGCAGTGTAAGGGTCCGTGAAGGAATATAAAACAGCAGGGAGCCTGACATGTAGGACTCCCTTCATATGCTATTTTTAAAATAATTTGAACTGACCTCACACTAGAGGAAGGCGTACTGTATATGCACCTGCTTTTTGTAATATGTGGTTTTAAGATTCTGATTCTGTTTCTGGGTGTGTGTGTGTTTTTGTATTATATCTTTTTGTACCGTGTGTTTGTCATGTATGTAAAATCATTGCTGTAAATGTTCTTGTTTGTATACAGGGCGCCATTGAAAAAGAGACCTTTCATGGTCTCAATTGGATTCCCCTGAAATAAAGGTTTCAATCAATTTCAATCAACAAGTTACCAGTGGAGAGTTTTAATTAGAAAGTTTTAATTAAAGTAGAAGGACTTTAAACTCTACTCTTTCGGTCACAGTGACTGTTTTGGACCCTTTATGTATATTCAGTATATACAAAACTAGAGTTTTCACGACAACAGCAGGTTTGAAGGCATCAGGAAAATCTCCATCTCTCTGACTGCTAAACTTTAGGCGCGTTGCGCTTCTGAGCTGGTCTAGGGGTCGGGGAGCAGAGGTAGAACATGGGGTAAGTTTGATGCCAGCTATAGGGCTTTATACTAAAGTTCCATTCGCGGTCAGAAGGGAACAAGAAGGATGGAGACCAGGGCTGAGAGTGTGTCTGTGTGGGCTGGGAAGGCCATCCCAGGCCAGCTGTGCGTCATCGTGGTCGTCATCGGGGCTCAGGCTGCGTCCTTGTGACTGTCCTTGTGACTGCCATGTCCTTCCTGGAGCGCACCGTATACTGTTGCTGATGTTGGCTCTTTGTGTCTTCATTCATGGCCGTCGTTGTCCTATTTTAGCAGTTCTTCTGATTGTTCTTCTTCTCCGTGAATATCATAATTGCTCCCCACGCGCACAGTGATTGTTATATTTTGGATGTGCTTTGATTGAGGTTTTTTACTGGTGTGACCGTTGCTTCGGCATGTTTTGATCCAGTATCTGTAAGGGCCCAGGGCTCCAGTGCACTGCTCAAGCATATATTTTTGCATTAACTACGTGAATCCCAGTGTCCACATTCTGGGAGTAACATTAGCCAAAAGAAATAGCTGATGTACAAATTCACAACGTGTCACAATCTGCGGAGATTTGGTGTACACAGAAAAAAAAGTACAGTATAGAGCCAACTCTGGTCCAGAGGGTTTAAGTGGGTAATTTATTCCTGTACCGATCATTCGTGGTGGTCTCCATTTCTTGCTCACACAGATTCATCATTGCAGTGGTCCCCCACTTACCGGTCTACCCATAGATATATATAAACACTAGATGGCTCAAGGCGGAGTTTCTGACGTCGTTCACCCGGCAGCCATCTTACTTCGGGGCTACAGTACAGTATGTTCAATGGCAGCTCAAACAGAAACAGTCATAACTCGCTCAAATCTTGACGGATTTACAAACGGGTTGGTTTATTACAAACGTTGTCAACGTGGCTATGATTCAGGACGCTTATCTGCTTAATTTATGTTTTTTATATGAACGTCGTATAAAATCATATACGTATGCGGACGTCTCTGACGTTTATAACAAACCAAACCGTTTGAAAATCGGTTGAAAATTGAGCAAGTTATGGTCATTTAAGAGTACATGCCCCATAGACACAATGTTATGTGTCCCGAGGTAAGATGGCCGCCACGTAACGACGTCGCTCTCCATTGGCCAACAGCGCGGGTGAGCTATCTAGAGTTTATATATATCTATGGGTCTACCTATCTATGAGCTCACAATGCAGCACAAGCGTTGATCAATCTTCTCTTATGAGGTTTCGTGACCAAATACATATACATTATGGGGTCCTTGACAAGGTAATGTTGGAGAACCCACTGCATTAATGGTTCAAACATACGCTGTAGTTATAGCATCAGGTTAAAACTAACCCATGGCTCCTGACATGCGTGGCAGGTTAAAACTAACCTGTGGCAGGTTAAACCTAACCCGTGGCTTCCTGTGAGGTTAGGTATATAGGGTTGGGTTTTGGGTATAGGGTGTCGGACTAATGCCTGTCGGACTGTTAGTGCGTCGGACCAAACACACACCCCCGTGATGAAAGTGGTCTTAACTTGTGTTGAGTGGACAGGTGTTAGGTGCTGTCCGGCGGGGAAGTGCAGCCTTGGGCATCGTGTCTCTGTCTGCCAGCGAGTGAGCAGTATCATTCGATTCACTTAGCTCAGCTGGCTGTATACTTGTGCTGTCTCGCTTCCACCAATAAGGGAGATGATGGTGTCATCCAATGCTATAGTATATCGTTCTGAGCCCGCTGAGTTTCAACTGGCAGGCCCGGCGCCACAGCAGGGGTGCAAGAGGGGGTCTGGCACCCTCAGTTTCAAATTCATTAGGATTTATGTACATATTGTTTTACTACAGTATATTAAAAAAATCACATTCGTGTGAAGTGAGGGGCGTTCTTATCATCATACCATCATCACATTCCCGGCCAATCACTTTTGGCGTCCTCACTTTTCTGTCCTCAAATTGCCAATCAAATCATCGCTATTGGGTACACACAGACACACAAAGCTGGAAATAGGGGGGCTAGTGCCCCTCCTTCTATGTGACCCCCCTCCCTCCCCCACTGTTCACTGGGCCGATACTATAGGAGACATCCATAACATGCAGTGTTGTTCCGGGCACCTCGTGGCGTAGTAGGTTAAGGCACCATGGGCTCCAATTTTGTCTCCGACTTTACCCGCAGCGCGGCCCGCAATTCAGCCGCTGCCCGGAAATTACGAATATAGGAGCTTTCTCTGTCCCTTAATAGTATTTTCGTCCAGCGTCACCCGCTATATTTTTTGCCGACACCGGTATTTGCGCCTAGAGGTGTGGTCATGGGCGTGTTGGCACGCTTTCCCTAAATTGCTATTTTGGTCACACACATTTGGGAAAGCGACAGTGGAGTTTAAAACCACCCGTAACTTATACCCGTAAGCCGTGTCAAATTAGTTTGGTAGAGCGACGCGGGCTGCGTGCCTGCATGGAGATGTCCTTGGAGTAAGGCATGCGTCAGCTCTCCTTATTCTCTTTGTAATTTTCCTATAATCAGCAGAAGTGAGTGCCTTCCTTGTGTCCATTGTGTTTATAATTGTATAGTCAAAGACTATGCGCGATTCCACGCATGCATTTGTTCGTTCAGTTTCATCATCCCATATCGCAGCAAATGGCGTTTAATCCAATTGACCGACCTTTCCTTTCCGCTTGATACCGTTTCGTAGAGACGGCCTACACGCTATATACCAAATGAAAGCCCGAATTTCGTAGTTTACATAGTACTTTGAATTTTAAAAAATGAGCAAGATTTGAGCGAGTTGTGACTCAATGAAAAGACGAGTGTTCTTGGCTCTGTGGGGGGTGGAGGAAAAAAAATAACGAAACGAGGAGGGGGGGGGGGGGGGGGACTGGGGCAGCAACGCAACACTCTTCCATGGGCTATAGAACGTAAGGCTATGAAGCAATATAGCACTAACGGGCAACGGATAAGGGATCTATTAAAGGCAATGGCACGTGGACTGGTGATTGGTTAAATATGATTTAATTATTGTAACGCCCAAACGACACCTATGCATAATATAACGGGTAACGGAGGAGTTTAAGGGATTTAGACAGGTAACCAAAATACCAACTTTAGTGGGGGAACACCCTTTCCCCACTCCTAAACCCCCAAATAGTGGCTTTAGAAAGATGAGACAAAATTGGAGACCCATAAGTATAGGGCTCTATTACAGCTCGACAATACAGCTTCAATTCCCAAGCCTGACGACAGTGGCGTGCACAGACATTTAGAGGGGCAGGTGCTCAAGTTAAAAAAGGGCACCTTGTGCAGCACGTGGAACCGGCCGGTTGCCTTAATCTATTTTGGGCGGGAACCCCTTTTGGTGTTAGCATTATGTTATGCTTTAGCTATTCAAAAATAGCAGATCTACAAGCTCATAGCTTGTAGATCTGCTATTTTTGAAAAATAAAAATAAAACGTTTTTTTTTTTTCGTTTTTTTTTTCAAAAGGGCACATTGCCAAAAGGGCAGGGGGTGCTCTAGCACCCCCTAGTGTCTATCTGTGCACGCCACTGCCCGACGACCTTTGCTGCGTGTCACTCCCTGTGTCACACGCTCCCCGTTTCCTGTCATTCTCAACTATACTGTCCAATAAAGGAAAAAGTTAAACAAAAAAACCTAAATAAAAACAACATCTTTAAAAACCCAAGGCAGAGTTCTATAACCACAGAGTTTCAAGTACAGTGATCTTGTGTAATACTTCAGGGCAGAGGCTGATGATTGCAGATTCAGAATTTAGAAGAGCCATTTGTAGCTGTACAGTGTACAGATTCAGTCGGAACATCTTAAAAATCCTGATGATCCATTTCTTCAATCAATCACTGTTCATAGGTTAAGGAGCAGATCAGGAAGAAATAGTTGAAATGTAGAGCAAAGCCTATAGAGGGTACTATTGTATGTGCGTGACATCATCATCACAGCCGGAAGCTATGTGGGAACGCCTACTGAGTGGCAAAAAACCACCTTGTGGCCTTGACAGTCCATATATCCAAATATTGATTGCATTAAACAACGTTAAACTCACTTTGCCAGTCGATTTGACCCTCACTTTATGCATGCGCATTCTATACTATAAGGCAGGCAATATATTTCCACTCTGAGTTTGCCTTCGATAATGACTGAATTGTAATTTTAGATTGTGTGCATGCACGTGTGTGTGTGCGTGCGCGTGTGCGTGCGTGTGTGCGTGGGGGGGGAGAGACCTGGATATTCTATCTTAGGCTTCTTCCTTCCCGTGGAGAGTCAGCATGAGGACTGTTTACCTCCGGGGCAGCACACCTGTTCTAATTTATTGATTATCACGAACCACAGCTGGTGCATGACTACTTGAGGGTGTTATCAATTGGCACTCCACTGTGATATAAAGGGCCTTTGCAACAGAGAGAGAGAGGGAGAGAGAGAGATAGAGGGAGAGGGAGAGGGAGAGAGGGAGAGAGAGGCACCATGCAGTACCTGGTGGTGGATGACCTCAACGATACTGTAGACAGAGATATGAGTTGATTAAAGGCTTCTAGTGAGGGAGGTTAGCAAAAAAATGTGGACACGGCTGACAAAAGCACTATTTTTTTTCCACATGCTCTCCATCACCATACGTTTCATTTTGGAAGTGGGGCCAAAACTAGGGGGTTTTCATGATTCTGAATACATTGCAAGCATTAGTTTTGCATGGAAAAACAATCCCTGGGCTAAAAACAGCCATAGCCGTCATCACAAATGTGACGAGGTCATCACATATGGCAGACTTTTGCCCAAGGAGTGTTTTTTGTGCAAAACTAATGCATGGAATGGATTCAGAAAACCCCCTAGTTTGACATGTCACATGCTACTTAAAGCATAATTGAAATTTAAAAAATGTTGCCTTATAGGTTGTTAATGGTGTGTTCACATATAACTGGCGATGACTGCATGGCATGGCTCCTTCGCTATTCTTCGAAAGGAAGAATTATTCATACCTCAAATACCGCACTCTTCAAAGTGCTAACTGGTGCAGCTTATCTTAAGACACGTATGAGCAGTATGTTTGGACATGCGTCACCTTACTTTTACTTTACTTACTGAGACTTTGGAAGTAAGTGGGGCTACCATGGCAACCACAGCTACTGTATATGCCCAGCTTCCACACACACACACACACACACACACACACACACACACACACACACACACACACACACACACACACACACACACACACACACACACACACACACACACACACACACACACACACACACACACACACACACACACACACAATAAACGTTTCACCTATAAATACAAAGACGGGTTGTGTAATTACAAAGCCTACTTTCCTTAGTGGACGCACTCTGAGCCCCCCACCACACGTATAAAATGCACTTTTTGGCCAGAAAGGGATTTTATTTTCACCGGGAAAAAAATGCTTTTAGTTACTCCACTTAATTCCTTTCTGGACAAAAAGTGCATTTTATACGTGTCGGTCAGTAGGCTTTCTAATAACACAAGCCACCTTTGTATTGGTGAGTAGATGAAACGTTCTTTGTATTTCCACAGCAGCTGCAGGTCTGCGTCAAGGGGCCAGTGAGGCCTTCCAACGTTGAAGCACTGGGCCCTAGCGGTAAGAGGAGGGACTGCAGGCGGACCCGTGGAAGTATGACGAGGAAAACCGTGCAGCTGGGCTTTAACGTTGAGCGCGTTTGCACTTCCGCATTTTGGGCACCAAATTTTGGTGCCCAAATCGAAAAAAGGCAGAAGTAGACGGTCCTTCCGGGTGCTTCAAAACGCCACTGAGCAACTTCCACTGACATGAATAGCAGAGGGGGGCGGAGCTTCACGCCAGATCAGTCTCTATCCTTTTATATACTCTATGGTCTGCGTTTCATGCGAGCCATGCAGGAAGAGAAGAGTAGCAGAGCTCTAATGAAGGCATTAGAGCTCTGGATCAGAGCAAACTCTAATCATGCACAGCTGATTAGAGAAGTGCATGCTTCAGCCCTTGCGGTTCTGCCCCATGCATGGAGCAATGCATTGATTGGTGAAATGGACTGAGTGGCTGGATGGTAACCGCAAGGTTGCCAGTTCGAACCCGGGCTCCCCCAGAGGTATTGTCGAAGTGTCCTTGAGCAAGACACTGAACCCCTAAATGGTGCATTTATATAAATGGTGCATTTATATAGCGCCTTTATCCAAGGCGCTTTACATAGATTGTGCATTACATTCACCCATTCACACACACACATTGTGGCGGAAGCCATGCAAGGTACCAACCAGCACATCGGGAGCAATTTGGGGTTCAGTGTCTTGCCCAAGGACACTCCGGCTCCTCGCCAGGAGGAGCCGGGATTCGAACCGCCGACCCATGGATCATTGGACGACCTGCTCTACCTCTTGAGCCACAGTCGCCACCCCTAATTGCTCCTGATGTGCAGGTTGGTGCCTTGCATGGTTTCCTCCACCATCGGTGTGTGAATGTGTGTGTGAGTGGGTGAATGTAATGCACAATCTATGTGAAGCGCCTTGGATAAAGGCGCTGTATAAATGCACCATTTACCATTTATTTACCATTGGTTTGATGATCTAGTACTAGTGAGTGACAAATCGGGAGATATTTAGGGCAGGTTTCATTGGCAATCAATGTTCATTTTGCTGACGTGCCCCAAAAAAAGACGACGCCGGGCGGGGGTTTACACCTTAGTAAGAGCATTCGCACGCTTAAGCCAACAAAATGCACATTAACCCTCAATGCTGCTGCATCCAATTATGGATTTTAAATGTGGTCGATTGAGTGTGGGAAGAGTGTAAAAGTGTGCGTGCGTGCGTGCTTTTGCATCTGTTCCATGCTGATGTGCTCCACTGTGCTTGTTCGACTGAAGTAGGGGTGCCTCTCTTGTGCATCTGTTCCATGCTGATGTGCTCCACTGTGCTTGTTCCACTGAAGTAGGGGTGCCTCTCTTGCTACAAAAAGGTCTCTCTGTGTCAATGTGAATTCATGTGAATGGGTGAAGGCACTGCAGCAGAATTTGTTTGTGTGTGTGTGTGTGTGTGTGTGTGTGTGTGTGTGTGTCATAATGAAGCTTTTTTACGCTTTTCTGGATACACTGCAGAGTGGTGGGTGGACACACTCAATTACAGGCTATACACAAGCTGCTTCAGACACACAAACATACACACACGCATGGTCGCACGCACGCGCATGCACAGACACAGACACAGACACAGACACAGACACACACACACACACACACACACACACACACACACAGTTCCGCAGTGGAGAAAAGAGAGGAAAGATCAAGGGAGCTAAGCATCAGATGGCCATAACAAAGAGAGAGAGAGAGAGAGAGAGAGAGAGAGAGAGAGAGAGAGACACAGAGAGAGAGAGAGAGAGAGAGAGAGGGGGGGGAGAGAGATAGAGACACAGAGAGAGAGAGAGAGAGAGAGAGAGAGAGAGAGAGAGAGGAGGGGGGGAGACACAGAGAGAGAGAGAGAGGGGGGGGGGGAGAGAGAGACACACAGAGAGAGAGAGAGAGAGAGAGAGAGAGAGAGAGACAGAGAGAGAGAGAGAGAGAGGCACACAGAGAGACAGAAAGAGGAAGAGAGAAACACACACACACAATTTGTGTTTTGTTTGTTTTTAAATCAAAGGTATTAAAATAAATTAAAATACTTTCACGATTTTTCCACTAAATCTAACTATAAATGCACCAAGTCTCTGTGTGTACATCTGTAATCCACGTAACTCAACCACCGACTTCAAATTAGACACACGAGCTCACAGGGTCCCACGAAATCTGGCAATAAATAACAGATAATACCACAACTGAAGCGTTGTGTGTGGTCGTGGTGGTGTGGGGAACGTTGTTCCAGACGGTCCAGACAGGTATGTGCATAGCGCATAGCGCATAGCGGCCTGACCTAAGGTTTCTGAAAACCTTCAAATTTTGATTCATTATTTTTTTAAATAGTTATGTTTTTTCAAAAATAGCAGACCTACAAGTTCATAGCGCGCCACTCGGTGGCGCGCTATGAGCTTGTAGATCTGCTATTTTTCAATAGCTAAATTATAACAATAGCTGATGAGACACAGAGAGAGCGCCAGGCATTAAGGGTAGAACAACGTATAGGTTGCACCAGGCATCAATGGGTTAATGACCTGCTGTCAGGCAGGAAGTCCGAGCCCACTGTGTCGCTGTCCATGGTGCTGCACTGAGTGGCTGTATATCTCTGTCTGTATCTCTGTGTCTCTAACACCCTGAAGGAGGCATTTTGTGCCGAATCGTTGGTCATCTTAACACATTGAGAGCCCACGCAATACTGCCCAAAATCACTTTCACCTAGAAAATCCATTCACATTTTTGAGTGGTGTAAACCACTCCTACAACTGGCTTTTGTGTGCATTAAAAAATGAGCATGGTTGCTATGTTCAAAATAATTTCTGACGTAATTAAATCACACCCGGGTGAACTGGATGACCGTAGCAACCATGGTCATTTTCTCTGCACAAAAAAAGCCAGTTGTGAAATCACATCCAGGTGTGATTTCATTACGTCAGATCAGAGCTGATCAGGCTATATAATACCTTACCTTATATAATACCTCACATCGGACAAAAACTCCAGCTGAATCAACTTCATGGTCACAAATCATCACATCAGAAGACGAGTCTACCTAGCCAAAGATCTTTAACGTCAGACATTACGTCAGACCACAGCTGATCATGCTATATAAAACCTTACACCACTCAGTTCACACGGGTGTGATTTTTATTTATAATTCAGCTGACTGTGGAGACACATGCTGGAACGTTTTACTTTTAAATGTTTTATAGTTTCTGAGTTATTTAATTTAAACGCCAAATGCATTCTCAATGGCGAAAACACAAACTTTGGCACCATGTGTTAAAAAAAAAAAAAACTATATACGAGTTGTTGGGACCTCTCCTCTTTTCTGACGCAGACAGACAGACAGACAGACAGACAGACAGACAGACAGACAGACAGACAGACAGACAGACAGACAGACAGACAGACAGACTAAACAGTCTGTGATGGCTGTATAGCCCAGTGGTTTCCAACCCTTCACAGTCTGTGATGGCTGTATAGCCCAGTGGTTCAGTCTGTGATGGCTGTATAGCCCAGTGGTTCAGTCTGTGATGGCTGTATAGCCCAGTGGTTCAGTCTGTGATGGCTGTATAGCCCAGTGGTTTCCAACCCTTCACAGTCTGTGATGGCTGTATAGCCCAGTGGTTTCCAACCCTTCACAGTCTGTGATGGCTGTATAGCCCAGTGGTTTCCAACCCTTCACAGTCTGTGATGGCTGTATAGCCCAGTGGTTTCCAACCCTTCACAGTCTGTGATGGCTGTACAGCCCAGTGGTTTCCAACCCTTCACAGTCTGTGATGGCTGTATAGCCCAGTGGTTTCCAACCCTTCACAGTCTGTGATGGCTGTACAGCCCAGTGGTTTCCAACCCTTCACAGTCTGTGATGGCTGTATAGCCCAGTGGTTTCCAACCCTTCACAGTCTGTGATGGCTGTATAGCCCAGTGGTTTCCAGTCTGTGATGGCTGTATAGCCCAGTGGTTTAGCCCAGTCTGTGATGGCTGTATAGCCCAGTGGTTTCAGTCTGTGATGGCTGTATAGCCCAGTGGTTTCAGTCTGTGATGGCTGTATAGCCCAGTGGTTTAGCCCAGTCTGTGATGGCTGTATAGCCCAGTGGTTTCCAGTCTGTGATGGCTGTATAGCCCAGTGGTTTAGCCCAGTCTGTGATGGCTGTATAGCCCAGTGGTTTCCAGTCTGTGATGGCTGTATAGCCCAGTGGTTTCCAACAGTCTGTGATGGCTGTATAGCCCAGAGGTTTAGCCCAGTCTGTGATGGCTGTATAGCCCAGTGGTTTCCAGTCTGTGATGGCTGTATAGCCCAGTGGTTTCCAGTCTGTGATGCTGTACAGCCCAGTGGTTTCCAACCCTTCTCATATCAAGGTCCATTGTTTCTTTGGCATTTGAGCCACGGAATCCACCATTTGATGACATTTAGCTGCTCAGATCCAAAATATTCTGTTGTGTCATTGGCTAAGATTTTGTCCACAATTCCGTGCTGCATTGATGTTGGTACCATTAGGAGAGACTTGTTGTAAGTTAAGTAATGCAGATGTTTAACAACAATTTAACTCTTGAGCGTAAAATTAAACCAAATGGACCGTTACGGGTCCATAATGGTTTCATTTTACACTCTCAAGAGTTCAAGATCTATAAAGGGTCCATTTGGATACCATCATTTAGCTGGGGACCACCTGGAACCCCCTCAAGGACCACTGGTGGTCCCTGGACCACTGGTTGAAAACCACTGCAGTAGCCTGTAGCAGCCCCCCCCCCCCCCCGGGACGGAAGATTGGCCACTTGAGGAAAAGAGTTATTATATGCGCGTGTGTTTATATGCGTGTGTGTGTGTGTGTGTGTGTGTGTGTGTGTGTGTGTGTGTGTGTGTGTGTGTGTGTGTGTGTGTGTGTGTGTGTGTGTGTGTGTGTGTGGTCTGCACTCTGCAGTCTGCACACAACAGAAAAGAGGCCTGTTTTTTATTCTGCTGCATGCAATTTGCACAAGGTTCACATAAGAAGACGTTCCTTCCAAGCCCATGCTTTGCCATGCTCTTCTTCTCAAAGTGGA